>NW_027185698.1:11441552-11441953 GCF_028583685.1 Petaurus breviceps papuanus
AAATAATAAAGTATTTTAATTGTTCTGTTTTTCATTTGCTTGTGATCTCAGGCTGAAAGGAAGAGCATATCTTTGACACAATCAAAATAAATTATGAGGCAAATTCCAAAAGGAGAAAAACATCCCTGGTTTCATTAATATGATTGCTAATATTCTGCTATACATAAAATTTAGGAAGGAAAAAGGCTGTATATTATTTGACAGCTAAGGACAAAAATATATTCTGACTCTCTGAACTTTGACTGAACATGTAGGAAATATCAATGTATGAAAAATGAATGGACACATACATTACTCATTTGATTATATTGGTGATCTTTTTTTTTAAGCAATTGGTGTTATGTAACTTGCTCAAGGTTACACAGCCAGTTATTTCTGGGTGTGGTGCTAAGTATCTGAGC
>NW_027185698.1:11442353-11538405 GCF_028583685.1 Petaurus breviceps papuanus
AAAACAACCACAGTAAAACTTCATTATGTTACTTGAAAGAAAAACAACAAAAAAACCTTATTAAAAGCTCTATAGATGTTATATAGAAATGGTATTTGTAATCCTCAAGGAACTTTTTTGCAAATATAATAATATAACTCATTTATGGAATTGATAAAATGTTCAAAATATTCTCGCTAAGTTTTGTCAAAATGTTTCTTTTATACAGTACAGATATTTTAGTTATCTCCATTCTTTGTCATATAGAATGGAACAAAATAAAATGGTTAAGAAAAACATCAATAGAGTGACCTCATCTGAAAGTGCATATAATATTCTAAAATTATAGGTCCTCCAACTTGACTGTACAAAAAAAAATTAGCAGAAATATATTTCTCTTTTTTACAGTCCAGTGAAGGAAAATAAGGGAGAAAAATTAAACATTTCTTTTAGCAAATATGAGTAATTACAGAAATCAAATTATTGAATTGACTATATTCATATATAAATATAGATATGCACTATGTATTATGTATATATAATCTCATTTTGCTCCCACCTGAAAGTCTGTTAACCTCTCTTTTAGCAGATAATACATTTCAACACCTTTCCTTTGGAATCTTGGAAATTCATTATGTTAATATAATACTTATATAATATATAACAAATATAATAGGATGTAATGTTATATAACATAGCATAGTAGAATAGAATAGAAACATACATATTTTTGTCTTTAGATAATTTTTATTAATTTGTTTGTTTACTTTTAGTTTACAAGATTCAATTCCACAATTATTGAGTTTCACATTTTGTCCCCCTCGCTCCCCTCCCCTTCATGGCAGCATACAGTCAAGTATAGTATCTGTAAATACTTGCACATTAGACATTAGTCAGGTAATAAAGATGGATTGTATCAGATGGAATGAAAAAATGGTAATGAGGACATAAAACCAAACAAGAAAAAGAAAAAGATAAGGTAGTTGCTTCAATCTAGATATAAACTCAGTTCTTTCTAGTTCTTTCTCTGGATGTAGACATATCTTTCCATTATGAGTCTTTTGAGATTGACTAATATCACGGCATTGCTGAGAAGAGTCCAGTCTATCAAAGTTGGTCATCACACATACGTTGTGTCTGTAATTGTGTACAAATTTCTCCTGGTTCTACTCTTCTCACTCAGCATAAGTTTGTATAAGCCTCCCCAGGTAAATATGAAGACTGTCTGCTCCTCGTTTCTTATAGCTCAATACTATTCCATAACATGCACATACCACAACTTCTTCAGCCATTCCCCAATTGATGGGCACCCCCTTAATATCTAATTCTTTGTTACTACAAAAAAGTGCTGTTATATATATTTTTGTATATATGGGTCTCTCTCCCACTTCTATGATTTCTTTGGGATATAACCCTAGGAGTGGTATTGCTGGGTATAAGGGTTTGAAATTGTTCATAACCTATTGAACATAATTCCATATTGCTTTCCAGAAAGGTTGGATCAATTTACAACTCCACCAGCAATGCATTAGTGTTCCAATTTGTCCACATCCTCTCCAGCATTTGTCATTTTATTTTTTTGTCATCTTAGCCAATCTGACTGGTGAGATGTGGTACCTCAGGGTTGTTTTGATTTGCATTTCTCTAATCAATAGTGATTTATAGCATTTCTTCATGTTCTTATAGATATCTTTAATTTCTTTCTCTGAAAATTGCCTGTTCATATCCTTTGACCATTTATCAATTGGGGAATGACTTGTATTCTTATAGATTTGACTCAATTCTCTGTATATTTTAGAAATGAGTCCTTTGTCAGAGACATAGGTTGTAAAGATTCTTTCCCAATTTCCCACCTCCTTCTTAATCTTGGTTACATTGGCTTTGTTTGTACAGAAGCTTTTCAATTTCATGTAATCAAAATTATCCGTTTTGCATTTTACAATGCTCTACAATTCTTGTTTAGTCATAAAGTCTTCCCCTCTCCACAAATCTGACAGATCAACTATTCCTTGTTTTCTGAGACTGCTTACAGTAACAACCTTTATACCTAGATCATGCACCCATTTAAACTTGATTTTGGTATATGGTGTTAAATAATGGTCTATGCCCAGTTTCTGCCATACTATATTCCAGTTTTCCCAGCAGTTTTTGTCAAATACTGAGTTCTTATTCCAAAAACTGGGGTCTATAACATATAATACATATTAGTATAATATATATTATATGACATATATATAATTATATAAAGCAACTTTCAAAGTTTTTTGTCTATTGTGTTTTTGTTACTGTATTAATTGTTCTCTGGGTTGTGGTCATTTCATTCTTAATCAGTTTGTAAAAGTTCTTAAAATGGTTCATGTTTACAAAAGAGGTGAAATTGTAATTTTCATTCTTATTTCCCTCTTAAACAATTCATATCTTCTTATGTTTCTTTGAAATCATGTCTTTCTCATTTCTTACAGCACAATAATATTCTGTCACCACTATATACCATAACTTATTCAACAATTGCTGAACTAATGGGTGTTTCTTTAGTTTTTTTCCAGTTTTTTGCTATGCTGTGACAAAAAATGGCTATTAATATTATTTTGTTTGTTTTTACATGACTTTCCTATTTCTTTAATCACTTTTTAGTTAAGTAAGAGAAGTGACATAATTTTCTATATGATTGCAAGTAGCTTTTATGAATGATTGTATCCATGCAAAGATGCACCAATTGTCAACCATTATGTCTGTTTTCCCACATCCCCTCTAATATTTATCATTTTTCTGTTTTGTCACCTTTGATAATCTAATGGGTGATTCATGGGTTATTTTCACCAAAGTAGTACTCTAATATTCATCATTGCACCATAGCAACCATAGAGTCTCAAATGATAAACCAGCAGTACAAAAATTATTACAGATTCCCCCACAGGAGCAAAGATTTTGGATATGTGTCCAGCAATGGATTTTATGTTGTCTTAAGACCAATCCAATTATGTAGCTCATAATTAGGTTACTAATTGGGATAGAAATAGGGATTGGGCTTGTAATTTCATTGGAATTGAGAACTCATATATGATACTATACAATGCAGCTCATTACTTCTGGATCTTTCTATCTATGAGAGTTGCCAATAGCAGAGAGGTAAAGTAACTTATTCTGGATCACACAACCTGTATGAATAAAAGATAAGATCTGAATCCAGATATGCCTACCTTCAAGGCTTGCTTTCTATTCCACATCATGTTGACTCTGATCACAATATTATTACTGCAGAAACAGTGCTCAGCATGGAACTAAGCTGTATCAGAAATACTTTAATTTTCTTAAAAAAATCTTTTTTTTAAACTTTTAGTTTACAACATTCAGTTCCACAGTCCCCTGAGTTCCAAAATTTCTCCCCCTCCCTCTAATCCCCTTTACTCCCAATAGCAGCATACAATCAGATATAGGTTCTACAAATACCTTCACATTAAACATTAGTCAAGTTGTAAAGAAGAATTATAACAAATGAAACGAACAATGAGAAAGAAGGAATGTAACAAAACAAAACACGAAGGAGAGAGAGCAAGTATTTTGTTTCAATCTTCATTCAGACTCTATAATTCTTTCTCTGGCATCCCTTTCTATTATGAGTCTATCATGGAGTTGTCTTCTAAACTTCATTGCTGAGACAAGCACAGTCTATTAAACTTAGTCATCACCAATATGATGTGTCTGTAATTGTGTACAATGTTCTCCTGGTTCTGCTCTTCTTATTCAGCATCTGTTAAATATAAGTCTCTCCAGGTTATTATGAAGTTTGTGTGCCCCTCATTTCTCATAGCATGATAGTATTCAATTATATTGATATACCACAACTTGTCCATCCATTCTCCAATTGATGGGCATCCCCTTGATTTCCAATTCTTTGCCACCACAAAAAGAGCTGCCATAAATATTTTTGTATGTACAGGTCCCTTTCCCACTTCTATGATCTCTTTTGTATATAGCCCTAGAAGTGGTATTGCTGGGTGAAGTTTTTTATATCCTGTAACGGTTATAGGATTTAAAGATCTTCCATGCCCCACTGGAAGTGCTGACGTAGCAGGAAGGGGCGGAGAAAGCAAAAGCGAAAGCCAGAGAAAGCGAAAGCCAAGCTAGCGTTCCTGAGGTGGCTCGTGGTGGTGGCGACAGCGGCGGCAGCAGCAGAGGCAGCGGCAGCGCGAAGCCCTTATTGAGTTAGGACTGCTAAGGACTTTCTGCTAAGGACACCTGCTGAGGACTGCCAGGGGCCGGAGCTGCTGGGAGCGCGCTTCCAGGACGCTGGGTGGTTGCTGTGCGTGGGGAGAGGAGGACCTTTGCCTGAGGTAGCCTGTTCTGTTTTAAAGGCTTGAAAATGTGGGTGCTTTCTACTTTATCTACCTGTGCCAATGTCATAACTACTCTGATAGCTTTCACTTTCTGGTTTTGGGACTCAGTCTTTTGGTATCTTAATAAATTTTCTAGTTTATTTCCCCATATGGCAAGCATGACGTATTTTGTAATGGATAATTATATCAGCATATTTGTAATCTCCATAGGCATTGTGAATATGGCATTGCTGATACATATCCCTTTGGGCATAGTTCCACATTGCTCTCCAGAATGGTTGAATCAGTTTACAACTCCACCAACAATGCATTAATGTTCCATTTTCCCACATTCTTTCCAGAATTTGTCATTTTCCTGCTTTGTCATTTTAGCCAATCTAACAGGTGAGATGTGGTACCTCAGAGTTGTTTCGATTTGCAAGAAATGCTCTAATTTTCATTTTTACAGTTTGAGTGACCTGGAGAATTTTCCATATGGCTATACATACATCCTAGTTTAGGATATCAGACCTTTATTGGAGAATTTTTTTGCAACTATTTTCCTAGTTGATTTCCTTTTAATGTTTGCATGATTTGATTTGTTTTACAAAATCATTTTATTTAATCAAAGTTATCCATTTTATCTTTTGTGATATTTTCTATTTTCTATTTGGCTATGAATTTTTCTGCTAACCATAGAGATAATGGTATATTTTTTTTCCAGGTTTCTCTAATTTGTTTTTGAACTGACGTTTTATACCTACTTTGATAGACATCTGGAGTCTGTCTAATGTATGGGTTTTGAGGTATTTTTTATATTTAATTTCTTCAATACTGCCATCCAGTTTTTTCACCAGTTTATGATGCTTTTTTAAAAAAGTCGTTATTTAGCAGCTGTGATGTCTGTGATTATGGCATAATGGTACACTAAATACATTTGCTTTCCTTTATTATTAGTTCCACCAATTAATCACTGATGCAACAGGGTGATAGAGGAACATAGCCCAGCACAGACTATGACAGTGCAAACCAGGTCCCAGCAAAGCAGGAACAAGACTCAGTGTAACTAAATCCCTCAGAGCAGTGGCAATTTCCAGACCTCACCACCCACAGATGCCCAAGACAAATTAGGTCAGTGAAAAAGGTCTGTTGCACCTGGGTGGCAGTGGAGCACAATCCCGCACAGGCTATGCCAGAATAGACCCTTCCATGGCAAACCAGGAGTTTTTCTAATATTCAAAGAGTCCTCTGTTCCTGGCCTAAATCCAAACTAGTCATAGCCCATAATCTCTGTAGTTTTTTTTTTTTTTTGCCTCTTTGTTAGGAATTTATTTTAAATGTTTGCTTTAATGTTTCTTATGGAGATCGGTCCCATAATTTTCTTTTTCTAATTTTACTCTACCTGATTTAGTTATGAAGATCATATCCATGGTAAAGAAAGAATTTTATATAATCCCTTCCTTTTGCTATTTTTACAAAGAATTTATATAATATTGGTGTCAAATCATTCTTTGATAGAAGTAGCTTCTAAATACATTTGGTTATAGAGTGCTTGTTTTATTTTTGTTTATAATTTGGAAGTTCATTTACATCTTATTCAATTTCTCTGAAAATGGAGTTGTACAAATGTACTAATTCTTGTTAAGTTTAATATTTGTAGGGTTTTTCATAAAATTTATTTTAAGTTGTTTTGATGTAATATGGGTGCAGTAAATATTTTCTAGTAACAATTTTTATTTATTTATGATTTGTCATGAAGTTTCCTTCATTTTTGATATTGAGAATTAGGCTTCCTGCTTCATTGCAATTAGATTAGCTATTTTATCTTCTTTGATCATTTCAAAAAACAGCTGCCAATTTTATTTGTTAATTCAGTTTTTTTCAATTATTTTTCAATATTTACCTTTTGTACTTTTTTCTGTTCTACATTTTTGCATTCCAATTCAATTATCTCTTCTATTTTGGTTGTAAATGTATGTAGTTTTTTTGTTAAACGTATTTTTTTATTCTCCTCCTAAATATTACATCATCTGCATCCCCAAAATCCAGGCATGTTGACTTAGTGTTTCCATTAACTTGACTGAAATTATGTCTTCATTCTATGAATTGTTCTTTGACCTATTCTTTTTCACTCAATTATGTAGTCTACAGTAAAGAAATTTTTTCAACAGTCCTTTGATGAATTTTGTTCAGTAGATTAATGTTTATGATATTTTTGTTTTTCTGAAATTGTGAGATTTAAGAAAATATCTGGCATGTTAGTGTTTTGTGGAAGTGCAATGCACAACTGAAAATATACATATATTCCTTTCAATTTTCATTTGGTAATCCACAGAAGTCTATCATGTACAATAAATTAAATAATTTAATAAATTAAATAATTAAATAAAAAATTAATAATTAAATATTTAGAAGCTATGTCATTGGATATGTGTGCATAAATTTGCATATACATTATTGAAAAACAATTTGATGTTTCTTACATTTCAGCAAAATGTGTATTTTTCCCTTCTTTATACTTTTTAAAAGACTTTTTTAGGGTAAACTGAAATAGCAACTGATTTGTATAGGTTTATATGGGGCATAATAGACTTTGCACCAACAACATAATTTAGTATTTTCTGAATTTTTGTATTTCAAGTAAATTTCTTGTGGACAATATATTATTGGATTCTGCTTTCTAATACTCCGCTAAGCTCTTCATTTCATTGGTGAGTTCAACCCAATCACATTCCCAATTAGGATAATTAATTATTTCTCTGCCATTCTATTCTTTTACAAACCTTCTCCATTTTTTTTTACCTCTCTGTTTATTTCTTTTTACAATGTTTCCTTCCCTTTACTCCTCCAGCCTTGAACCTATTCAATATCTGTTCTCCAAGATTAAGGTCTGTTTTCTACTTGTACAACCCAATTATATATGTAAACAAGTTTATCTTTCTACATGTTTTTCTCAATGTATTCTTCCCTTTTCCTTTACAATATTTTCAAAACACAACAAATTCATTTATAAATCTTCTTGTCTCATTTGTCTATTTCTATAACTCTCTGTAACATTAGAATTCTGAAAGAACCTTTTTAACACATTCTCCCCATTATAAAACAAACACTTTATCCTTACAATGTACTTTCTGATTGTTTTCTTGTATATTCCTTTTTTGTCTCTTGACTTGTATTTGTATTTAAAAGTTCCCTTTTAGTTCTGTTCCCCACCTCCTACCCCCATTAGGAATATTGGAAAACCCTCCATTTCACCATTGTTTTCTTTTGTGGGATGATACTCAATTTTAATTCAAAAGTTTTTGTTGGTTATAGAACTTTATCTCTTGCCTTTTTGAATAATGCATTCCCTCTCTTCCCACTCTATAGTGATAGGTGCTAAATATTGCATTATTTTGTTTGCGTTTCTTCAGTATTTGAGTTCATTCATTCTGGATATTGTGTTTTTTTCCTTTTGTTTGGAAGCTCTGGACTTTGACAATCATATCATGCATCTTTCATTTTGGGAAAACTTTCAGGAAGTTTTCAGTGGACTCTTTATTTACTTTCATATTGTGTTCTTGTGCTAATATTTCTTGGCAACTTTCTTTACTAATTTATTGACATATATATATATACATATATATATATATATATATTTCAGATTAAAGATTTCATGTAAACCAATAAGTCTTAATTTATCTGTCCTTTGTCTTTTTAAAATTTCAGTTGTTTTTAATATAACTTACATTTTCCTTATAATTTCTTATTCATTTGACTGTATTTTAAAGGAAAGA
Organism: Petaurus breviceps papuanus; assembly: GCF_028583685.1. NCBI lineage: Eukaryota > Metazoa > Chordata > Mammalia > Diprotodontia > Petauridae > Petaurus > Petaurus breviceps. The sequence continues at coordinate 11,450,425 of NW_027185698.1, forward strand.
AAGGGAACAAGCATTTATAAGCAACTACTCTATACAAGGCACTCTGCTTTACCAATGATTTCTCATTTGAGTCTCACAATAATCCTGTAAGGCAGGTGCCATTATTTTATCCATTCATATACAATATAGGAAATTGTGACAGAGGTTGTGACTTCCTCAGGGTCACTCAGCTAAGTTTCAATCAAGTTTTAATCAAGCTAAGGCTTGATTTGAGCATGTTTTCCTGACTGCACATCCAGTGTTTATCCAGTGTACCATATTAAAACAAAACAAAAAACAAAACTTAAGAATCTGTTGTGTCCTAGACTCAGGAAATAATGTTTGATCCATTCTTCTTTTTCTCTCTAAAAGCAAGGTACCAGTTCAGTGACTATTATTTACTTTGCACTGGTGTTGTTTTTTTACATACTTACATTGAAGACAATTTCACTTTAGGGATTTGATGAGATTTTACTGATGCTTCCCATCTCCTTTGCTGCCAGGACTTTTAGAAACAAAGTATTTTATTTTCAGTTTAATCCTTCAGGTGATTTCTTACCACAACATGTTCTTACCACAACACTTTTTTTTCTTCCCTGGAAGCCTTTCACTTTGATACTTTAGTGGACTGGATAATATTTATAGTTTGTCTATCAGGTGACTTGTCTGGTAATGAGGTTTTTTTTGGTGGTGTGATGGTGCTAAGCTATATTCTTTCCTTTTACTTGTCTATCTTGGTCTCTAGACAAAGATATTTTAAGGTCTTTAGTAGAATATTATTAAACCCAGATCACCAGGAAGTAAACATTCAGTGAAGTTGGATTTTTTTACATAACTAGTAAGAAACCATAATGGCCCTTACAGAATAAGGCTTAGAATCCAAGTCTCCTGAGTTTAAGTACATTTAAGAACATTAAGAACACATTATCACGCTGATCATACCATTAAAGCATACCAGAGTTCCTAGGTTGTCTACATTACCTTCTCTAATAAATTTGAAAATTTACTCCAAGGTCAGGGTACCTTAAAGACCACATTCAACTTTATTTTAGGGCCATTGACTGCAAGGAGGGAGATAGCTGGCCAAATTACATAAAATAGTTCAGAAAATTTTGGTTCATAAAGATACCATATTTTATGATGATTGTGCATAATATTATTTTTATTAATTGATAATAAATATTTTATTCCAATCAATTCACTGTTTTAAAATATTTGTATTTTTTCATGATTTTAGACTTTTCCATTAATATTTCTATTTCCTTTGAGAGCAGGAAATATTTACTATATTTCTGTTTATCCCACATCTTTTTTGAGATCCTATACCCCCATGTATCAGGGTCTCAGGAAATACTTGTTGAAGAGTTGAATAGGTATGTGAATCCATTTTTTCCTCCTGTAAGATGTAATGTGATTGTTTTGTAAGTCAACTCATTTCTTGATGCTATAGTTTCTGGAAAAAATATATATGATAATGGAATATAACAGACTATTCTCATCTTTGATGATAAAAGAAACAAAAACAAAAGTATTAAAAATTCAAACAAAATTAAAAATGGACCTATGAGTATTTATTCGAAACAGCAAAGTGGTAAAAGAAAGAAAACAAGTTAGTGCTTGAAATGATGTTAATACTGATGATATTTAAATTTAAATGCTACATATTGCTATTATTAAACTGACATGAAGGAAAATGCATACACACAGGAGGTTTCCATACCTACTTCTACTATAATACTTATCTAAGGAAAATATTTGTGGTCTTTAAATTTTTAATATCACAAAAACTAGGTTTTCTTTAAACTCAGATAAAATGTCAAATTCTGAAGTCAATTTTTCTGAAATATTAATTCTTTTGTTATTACTGCTAATTTAAATTTTTTCAACTTAGTCTCTATTGTTTGAATGAAATTCCATTCCCTAATCATCACAAAAAGCTGCTATAAACTTTAATAAAATTTCATGATGTAAAACAAACTTACATAAATCATTAGCATTTCTATATGTTACTAATAAACTCCACAGCAAGAGATAGAAAGAGAAATTCCATTTAAAATAATTGTATACAATATAAAATATTTTGAAGTCTACCTGCCAAGACAAACCCATGAAACCTATGAATACAGTTACAAAACACTTTTCCTACCAATAAAGTCAGATCTAAACAATTGGAAAATATCAATTGCTCATGGGTTAGCCAAGTTAATATAAAAATAACATTTATATCCAAATTAATTTACTTATTCAGTGTCATAGTAATCTAACTACAAGAAAATGTTTTATAGAGCTAGACAGGTAAAATATTCATCTGGAAGAACAAAAGGTCAAGAAATAAAGTGGTAGATCAATGGAATAGGTTAGGTATGTAAGACAGAGCAGCAAATGACTATAATGACTTATTGTTTGATAAACTCAAGACTCCAGCTTCTGGGATAAGAACTTATTAAACAAAAACTAATGGGAAAACTGTAAAATAGCATGGAAGAAAATAATCATAGGTGAATATCTCACACTCTACAACAAGATAAGTTCAAAATAACTACATGATTTAGTTATAAAAGATGATTCCATAAGCAAATTAGGAGAGCGAGGAATTTTGTACCCGTCAGAAGTATGGAGAAAGGAAGACAGTATGACCAAATGAGGGCTAGAGAACATTATTAATTGCAAAATGCATCATTTTAATTACATTAAATTAAAGAGGTTAAAAAAAACAATGAAACAATGCAGTCAAGATTAGAAGGAAAGTAGAAATCTAGGAACAATTTTTAAAGCCAGTTTTTCTGATAAAGGACTCATTTGTAAAATATATAGCTAACTGGGTGAAATTTATAATAATATAAGTCATTCCCCAATTGATAAATGGTCAAAGGATATGAACAAATAGTTTTCAGATGAAGAAATTAAAGTTATCTGTAGTCATATGAAAAAATGCTCTAATTCACTGTTGATTAGAAAATGCAAATTAAAACAATGCTGAGGTACCACCTGACACCTATCATATTGGCTAATATGAGAGAAAAGGAAAATGATAAATGTTGTGGAAGATGCGGGAAAATTGGAAAGCTAATATACTGTTGATGGAGTTGTGATTTGATTCAACCATGCTGGAGAGTAATTTGGAACTATGTGCTATAAAACTGTGCATACCCTTGATACAGCAATGCCACTACTAGGTTTGTATCCCAAAGAGATGATAAAGAAAGGGAAAAGGACACACATATACAAAAATATTTATGGAGGCTCTTTTTTGTGGTGGTAAAGAATTTGAAATTGTAGAGATGCCCATCAATTGGAGAATGACTGAACAAGGTGTGCTAAATTGAGGTATATTAATGTTATGGAATACTATTGCTCCATAAGAAATGATGAGCAGGTGGATTTCAGAAAAACTTGGAAAGACATTCATGAACTTATGCTGAATGAAGTGAGCAGAACCAGGAGACAATTATACACAGTAACAGCAGCATCTCTTGCAGTGGTGCAAGATAATTCCAAAAGACTCATGACTGAAAACAATATCCACATCCAGAAAAAGAACTATAGAGCCTGAATACAGATTGAAGCATACTATTTTCCCTTTTGGGGTTTTTATGACTTTCCCCCCTCCTGTTGCTTGTTTCACAACATGACTGATGTAGAAATAGGTTTACTTCATTAAACATGTATAACATATATCAGATTCCTTGCCTTCTTGGGGAAGGGGATGGGAGGGAGGAAAAAATTTACAACTCAAAATTTTGCTAAAATTAATGTTGAAAACTATTTTACATGTAATTAAAAATTATTTTTGCAAAAAAAAATCAAAGAAAAAGAAAAGCAGCTATGGTAATTTCCTTTTATTTTCATGTCCTTCTTGCTATCTGTACCTGATATGGTGAACTAAAGAATGGAATGTTAACCTAGGGAATATGATGAATTTAAAATATCACTCTTGAATATTCTAGACAAATATACCAACAAACACATGTGAATAAACAGAAATATAAACATTTTAAGACATTTTCAGTAATGCCTGATTTTTTTTTTACAGTTTTTGCTCTCAAGGAGCTTGTATTCTTTTTTTTTATTTAAGCAATCAGGGTTAAGTGATTTGTTCAAGGTTACATGGCCAGATGTTTCTGGGTGGGTGCTCAGTGTCTGAGCCCGGATTCGATCCCAGGTCTCCCCACTCTGGGGCTGGCGCTCTTACTCGCTGTGCTACCTGGCCACCCCTAATGCCTGATTTCTTAACAAAGATATTACAGCAGTTTGCATTTTCCATACTTCAAAAATTTGCAATTTCAATTTTTTAATTTGTATTCTGGATATTCCCAGTAATAATTCTCCTCCTTGTCTACAAATATCTGCTCATAGAAGACTACTACAATAACAAATTATGATTGTCTAGGGGGAAAAAGGAATCATTTCACTTTCCTAATCCTACTGTAATTTTTGTCATTCCCAAAGTTAAAGAAAAAGTTTGGTCAGTATAAAAAAGCAAAATAAAAACAAACAGAAATCATATCCCTTATGCTGCTTCCATTGAAAAGCTTAGTTACTGAATTATAATATATTACGTCAGAAAACAGATAAAAATGAATTGCAACCTCCACCATATTATTATGAGGGAAATGCTTCATAAACTTTAAAGTGCTATAATTGTAGTTATTAATAATCATTTATACTCTAAAATGACTAATATAATTGATCACTTATCATAATTATAATTATAGTAATACTACTTATAGCCACCCTATCTTCTAAAAAAAGTAGAGACTAAAGGAAAACATCATGACTGGCTTGAAGAATTTGAAAGCCTATCGTCTTTTTCATCCATACTTCTACATCCAGAAACTCTTGGGAATTTCAGACAAGCAGAATACAGATAGAGTTATCCTGAAGTAGAATGGACTTTTTTTGGTAGGAGTGTGAAGAACGAGGGTAGTGAAAAAATAGTGCCTATATCAGAGGAAATAATTAAGTAAAAGCTTTACAAGAGAAGGAATACATGAACTGGTTGAGACTGTATTGGATGGCCACTGAGACATCTTCCAATTACAACTCAGAAGACATAAGGAGTTGAATTTTAAATGTCTCTGGATAATAAGTTCACATATTAGAGAGAATGGCTAGTAAGTTAAAGTTTGGTGATTGATTCATGAGCCAATAGATTGATTTCACTCATGTCAATAATAGTAGACTGCACCTGAAAGTGTCTCCATCTTTTTTCACAAGCATGCCCATAATATGAAGATAACAAAGTAGGAAATAATGGGGATAAGGATATATATCCTATACACTATTTTTAGAAAAGTAAAAATTTGTCCTGATAAATTGCTTACAACCTAGATCCCTAGCTATTGGAGATTGGTCAAACAAACTGTATTATGTGAATGTGATTGCATATTATTTTGTTCTAAAACATGGAAAATGGGGTGAACATAAAGATGCATGGCACAACTTAGACAAATTGTTACAAAATGAAATAAGCAGAACTGGGAAAACAATAAGCACAATGACTACAATAATGTAAAGAAAAAAGAGTAACAACCACAAGTAATTAAACTAAGAATACTGGAAAGTCACAGAGGCAAGACTGGTCAAGAAGAGGTCGTTCTGTCTGACTTCCCCTGCCTTGCACTTTACCAAAGTATGGGTTTACAGGTGTGAAGCAGTGTGTGTAGCCTTACTTTTTCTGTACTGAGTGCAATTAAAGATTGTTTTCCTCTTTTTAAATTTTTTTTAAATTAATTTGTTTATTTCCTTTTACTTTACAGGATTCAATTCCACAATTCCTTGAGTTTCACATTTTGTCCCCCTCCTTGCCCTCCTCGCCATGGAGGCGTATAGTCAAGTATAGGATCTGTAAATACTTTTACATTATACATCAGTCAGGTTATAGAGATGGATTGTATCAGATAGGATGAAAAATGGTAAAGAGGAATAAACCCAAACAAGAAAAGGAAAAAAGATCAGGTATTTTGCTTCCATCTGGATATAAACTCAGTTCTTTCTAGTTCTTTCTCTGGATGCACACATTTCTCTCCATCATGAGTCTTTTGGGATTGACTTATATCACTGCATTGCTGAGAAGAGTCCAGTCTATCAAAGTTGGTCATCACACATATGTTGTGTCTGTAATTATGTACAAATTTATCCTGTTTCTACTCTTCTCACTCAGCATCAGTTCGTATAAGTCTATCCAGGTAAATATGAAGGCCATCTGCTCCCCATTTCTTATAGTACAATAGTATTCCATAACATGCATATACCACAACTTGTTCAGCCATTCCCCAATTGATGGGCACCCCATTAATTTCCAATTCTTTGCCACCACAAAAAGAGCTGCTATAAACATTTGTGTACATATGGGTCTTCCTCCCACTTCTATGATCTCTTTGGGATATAACCCTAGAAGTTGTATTGCTGGGTCAAAGGATGTGAAAGTATTTATAGCCCTTTGGGCATAATTCCAGATTGCTCTCAAGAAAGATTGGATCAGTTCACAACTCCACCAGCAATGCATTAGTGTTCTGATTTGTCCACATTGTGTTTTGTTATCTTAGCCAAACTGACTATTGAGATGTGGTACCTCAGGGTTGTTTTGATTTGCATTTCTCTAATCAATAGTGATTTAGAGCATTTCTTCATGTTCTTATAGATATCTTGAATTTCTTTCTCTGAAAACTGCCTGTTCATATCCTTTGACCACTTATCAATTGGGGAATGACTTGTATTCTTATAAATTTGACTCAATTCTCTGTATATTTTAGAAATGAATCCTTTGTCAGAGACATAGGTTATAAAGATTCTTTCCCAATTTCCCACCTCCCTCTTAATCTTGGTTACATTGGCTTTGTTTGTACAGAAGCTTTTCAATTTCATGTAGTCAAAATTATCCATTTCACATTTTATAATGTTCTCTAATTCTTGTTTAGTCATAAAGTCTTTCCCTCTCCACAAATCTGAAAGGTCAACTATTCCTTGTTTTCTGAGACTACTTGCAGTATCAACCTTTATACCTAGATCATGCACCCATTTAGATTTGATTTTGGTATATGGTGTTAGATAATGATCTATGCCCAGTTTCTGCCATACTATATTCCAGTTTTCCCAGGAGTTTTTGTCAAGTAGTGAGTTCTTATCTCAAAGACTAGGGTCTTGGCGTTTATCCAACAGTAGATTACCATAGTCATTCACTTCTCAATCTCCTGTGCCTAATCTGTTCCATTGATCCACTCTTCTATTCCTCAGCCAGTACCAAGTAGTTTTGATGAGTGCTGCTTTATAATACAGATTGGAATCTGGTATAGCTAGTCCACCTTCCCTAGCATTTCTTTTCATTAATTCCCTTGATATTCTTGACTGTTTATTCTTCCAAATGTATTTTGTTACTATTTTTCTAGCTCTATAAAGTAGTTTTTTGGTAAATTATTTGGTATGGCTTTCCTCTTTTTTTAAAGAAAAAAATGTATTTTATATAGGCTAATACTCTGAGAGGGAAAAGAAGAGGGATACAGAGGAAAATTCAAATTATATAAATACCCAGTTATCAATAAAAATCTGGTTTTAAAAATCTTGATGGATGTATCAGCAACAGCCTGACTTAATAAATGAAGGAAAGAAAAAAGAAACTTAAAATCAATTTAGGCAAATTATGTATCTCCATAAAGCTAGAAAGAAGAAAGATGCGTAATTGCCATCTTTCAAACCAGACACGTTTGCAGTTAGGAATTCAATCAGTGTACAACAAATTGAAACACTATTATGTTAATTATCACGTTAATTATGTTAACATAATGTTAATTTTATTAGATAATTTTGTTAATATTTTTCTAAATTTTTCTCCATAAAATCATAAGAAAACAGAAAAAAATCAGTCTATACATTTGAATCATTTTAGTATGCCTTGCTTAAAAAAATAAAATTTTATTTCTCTCTTTTTATTTTTAAAGAGTTTCTTATTTGTGAGATAAAGCCAAGATGGAAGAGTATAATGAACATTTTTCTAGTATCCCCCAACATAACCCTCTAAACAACTTCAAAAATTAACCTAACTGAATTGTAATTGAGAAAACCAAAAAATTATCAAAGTGAGTTATTTCTTTCCAACTCTAGAAGAATTATAAAGATAGAAAGAGAGGTATGCTGAGATTGGGGTGGGGCTTGCACATGGCACAATTTGTACATATATTTACCAAATAACATAGCATTCAAATTATTGAAAGCAAAGGTAAATGAATTGCAGGAGGGAATTGTAAAATTATACTAGTTGGGAACCTAAACAACTTTTCTCAGACCTACATAAATCTAACCATAAAATAAATTAGAAAACAGTTAAAAAGATGAACAGATTTAAAAAAAAAGTTTAGACATTATATTCCTCTGGAGAATAAGGAATGGGAATAGGAAGGAGAGTCTTTTCTTAGCTGTACTTGGTATCTTCAAAAATGACCATTTATTAGAAAATAACATCAAAATCAAATGCAGAAATATTTTGGATGATAATAATTGAAATTACATTTAGTAATGGGCCTTCAAAGGAAAGAATAAAAAGTAATTTGAAACTAAGTGATCTAATCTTAAAGAATGATTGGGTAAAAGAACAAACCATCATAACAATCATCAATTCATTTAAAGTAATAATAACCATGGAATAACATACCAAAATTTATGCGACACAAAAAAAACCAGTACTTGATGAAGTAGGAAAGGTCTTTTCTGTGAAGGAAGACATATGTTCAGAATAAACAAACAATAAACTTTTTCATACCTGTTTACAGAAAAAGAATAACCTTAAAAATAATGTTTATCGAGCAAGAAACTAAATTTTTATTTTTTAATGTGTACTGATCATTTTATTAAGTTCTAGACCATCAGCAAATTTAAAAAATGAAGCTGTAATTTATAGCATTTTTTCATTTATTAGATGTAAATACTTATTCTGAAAATTTAACAGTGGGCTCTCACCAGTTAATTTGAGTTGAATCCAGTATAACCCTGGACCTAACTAAACTAAGTGGCCCAGAAATTTTTTCAGACCAAAAATGGTAGGGTCTGATATAATGGAATTTTACTTGACTCTAGGGGAAATAATGGGGCCTATGAGTGCATCTATAGGGCTGTGCCCCTATGGAATATAGGATCCTTGAAGTAAGTGACTTTTGAAATAAATGAATTATTTTAGTTTTCAACATTCATCTCCACAAGATTTTGAGTTCCAGATTTTTTTTCCCATTTCTCCCCTCTCCCAACTCCAAAATTGTATTTTTGAGATATCCTGTTATATTCAACTTACCCTGTTCTCTCTCTGTGTGTCTTTTTGTCTCTGTCTCTGTGTCTGTCTGTCTGTCTCTGTCTCTCTCTGGTAGTCTCTCTCTCACTCTCTCTCTCTCAGTCTCTCTCTGTCTCTCTGTCTTTCTGTCTCTCTCTCTCTGTCTCTCTGTCTCTCTCTGTCTCTGTTTCTTTCTATGTCTCTCTGTCTCTGCTTCTTTGTCTCTGTCACTCTCTGTCTCTGTATCTCTCTCTGTCTCTGTCTGTCTCTGTCTGTCACTCTGTCTGTCTGTCTGTCTCTCTGTCTGTCTGTCTCTCTCCTCTCTGTCTGTCTGTCTCTCTTACTGAATATCTATTTTTCCCCTGAAGGATTATACTCAGTTTTGCTGGGTAGTTGATTCTTAGTTTTAATCCTAGCTCCTTGACCTCTGGAGTATCATATTCTAAGTTCTCCCATCCCTTAATATAGAAGCTGCTAAATTTTGTCTTATCCTGATTGTGTTTCCATAATACTTGAACTGTTTCTTTCTGGCTGCTTGCAATATATTCTAATTGACCTGGGAACCCTGGAATTTGGCTACAATATTTCTATTCAGATCTTTTCAGATCCCTTTCAGGAGGTGATCAGTGGATTCTTTCCATTTCTATTTTGCCCTTTGGTACTAGAATGTTGTAGCTGCAAGCACCCCAAGCATCCTCAGGGTTTGCTGCCACTACAGGTTCTTGGATCTGCTTTGATAAAGGAAAGCAACTCAAAATGGGTTAACAAGCTTACTTTAATCAGTCAGACATATATCGTTTACCTTGTTCAGGGGAAAAGGTCAGCACCCCGAACTTCAAAGTACACAGACAGAATTATCAAGACAGAAACAGATCTAGTAGACAGATTTCAAACTGTCCAACCATTACATCCATACCCAGTCAACATCTGGGTTTTTCAAAGCCGGGGCAGGGGGAGGGGGGCACTCTGGACAACGGCTTCCCAGAATCCATATCAAATCACAGAACACTTCTCAAAGTGAGCCCCAAAACAAAGCTACACATCAGGGCTTATATAGCCTTCTCCTGGCTCAGAGAATGTAACAACCTTATTGACCCACTGGCCAATCAAGAAGTATCTACTGAAAAACAAGCCTCCCACCCCAGGCTCCAGGTGCACTTTAGCCTAGGGGCAGGGAAGATCTTTAAAATTTACATTCCCATTACAAATGTCAGAGCAGTTTTCCTTGATAATTTCTTGAATGATGATTTCTAGTTTTTTTTTTTTCTTTTTGAGCATGGCTTTCAGATAGTCCTATAATTTTAAAATTCTCTCTTCTTTTCCAGGACAGTTGTTGAGTTTGAAGGTAACACTGACTCTTTCCCACAATGGACTATAGGCCTAGGTTAAATAAAGTTCTACTAAATATTTACCTCATGAAAGTTCATTGAGGCAACTTGGTGGCAAGGTAAATAGAATATTGTACTGGAGTTAGGAATTCCTAATGTCAAATCTGACCTCATATATTTATTAGCTGTGTGACCTTGATTAAATCACTTAATCTCTGTCTACTTCAGTTTTCTCAACTGAAAAATGGGGATAATAGTAATTAATACTACTCCTATTAATAACTATTATTAATTTATCATAACTTCAGAGAGTTATTGTGAGGATCAAATGAGATAATATTTTTACATTGTTTAGCACAGTTTCTGGCACATAATAGTCATTTACTACATGCTTATTTTCTTCTTTTCCCTCACATTGTATGCCTAGTAGACAAGGGCAGGGAATGTCACCAGGCGTGGGGGATGTCAAGAGCCAACAAAAACCTAATTTGGAAGACAGAAATCCATCTAGCTTGAGAAGAAGAAGTAATCAGCATATTTATATCATAGGATCTATAGCTAGGAGAAATTTTATATCTAAGCCAGTCCTTCCATAATACAGATAAGAACGTTGAATCCCAGAGAGGCCAAGCCATGGTCAACCAGGTAGAAAATGGAATAGATGAAATATGAAACCAAATAGTCTCTGCATTTTAATTTCAATGATCTTTCCATGATTACAAGGCAGATCCTTAAGTCTTACTTGCCATCTTGCAGTGTTGCTTTATTGTCTTTGTCTTCATGTCTAAATCCTGAAATTTATCTCTGGTTTGAGATTTGTTTTGTTCTTGTTCCGTGGTGCCAACTCTTTGTGACCTCATGAACCATACTATTCATTGCGTTTTATTGGTAAGGATACTGGAATGGTTTCCCATTTCCTTCTCTAGTGAATTAAGACAAAGAGAGATTACATGACTTGCCTAGGTCAACCAGCTAGAAAGTGTCTGACACTGGGTTTAAGCTTAGGAATTCCTCACTGTAGACCCCATGCTATATCCAAAGAGTGATCTGACAGCCCCTACAGGTCTGAGAGTTAGCATATATTATTCTTAGGACATAAACTTAACATAATTATCCCTTAATTTCTATTTTTTTTATTTTTAAAGAACTTTTCCCCCAGTTAAATGTCAAGAAAAGCTTTAGCATTAATATTTATAAGATTTTCAGTTCCAAATTTTTCTCCCTCTTTCTCTTTCCTCCCTTATTCTGAAAATGGTAGGCATTTTGATATAGTTTATAAATGTGCTATCACATAAAACAATATTTCCATATTACTCACAGTTGTAAGAGAAGAAACATAAAATGAAACAAAGATTAACATAAGTGAGAAAAATATACTTTGATCTGATTCAGACGCCATTAGTTCTTTATCTGGTAATTGTAAGTCCTTTGTACTTGTCTTGGATCATTGTGTTGCTGAGAAGAGCTGAGTCACTCATAGTTGATCGTCATACAATGTTACTGATACTGTGTACAATATTTTCCCTGTTCTGGTCATTTCACTTTCCATGAGTTCATACACGCCCTTCCAGGATTTTCCAAAACCTGTTCATCATTTCGTATTGAACAATGATATTCTGCCCTGAAGCATGTGAAGGCCCAGCCAGTCACCAGACCATAGCTGCTCTGAAGTACATGGAGGTCAGGCCATTGGAAGATTCATATTTGCCTCAGGCTAGCCTGAAGCAGGTGGTTCTTAGCACTGGAGTCTGTCAGTTCCCCTGTCTATGCAGAGGCACTTGGTGGGATTCGGGTGTTAGCATTTGCCTGCTCCACTACACTGGGCTTCAGGATCTCCCCCTGGTTTGCTGAAGTGGGGCTTGTTGCTGACTTGTTGGGACACTCTTTATCCTGGACTTCCCTTCCCTTTTACCCAAGTGAGACAGACCCTTTTTGCTGCTCTTTCAAGTCTCCAGTACTAAAAGACCACTCCATCTATCTTTCTACTGGCTCCAATGTTCCAGGATTTGTTCTGGGGCACTATCTTATGTTTTTTTGAGGTGAATATGGGAGAGCTACAGTGATTTACTGCTTATTTTGCCATCTTGACTGCTGGAAGCATAATGCCTTTATTCTCCTTATGAAATAAGAGTGAAGATGCTTCCTCTCATTTAATTGTAATTAGTGGTAAAAAGCATGATTTTGTACACCCCATAAATCTATAATTATAATCCCAGAACTTGAATTGTAGAAAAGCTGTAAATCTGCATTGATAGAGGAATTTTAGAAGTTCTCTATACTACAGGTGATAAACACTTGATCATCAGGTTCGCATTGTTACTGGCAGTACACCCAAGAGTGGCTTAATTGGACTAAAATACAACTGGAAAATATTTAACAAAATAAAAAAATATATATAATAGGACACATATTATATTAGTATGAGGTTTTGTGAATCAATATGCTGTCTTTGGGGAGATTCTTATGTGTGGTTTAGTGGCCCCCATTTCTACTGAGCTTCACACCATGACAAAACCATTGAAATACCAAGTCCTCTTAACAAATAAATATCTTTGTGGTGTCCCATGAAAAAATCTAAATATATCACCATTACTCATACAGAAAAGAAAAGCATATATTATACACTCAAGTATTTGCTTCCACCAAGGACCATGCTAATCACTTTGCCTTTGTTAATAGTATTTCTTAAGATGAATCTTAAAATTCATATAGCTGCTCATTGTAGGATTACTTGATTTAAAGGATAATAAAAATATGTGGAATGGAGAATTCAAGGGATAAGCTCTGCTACTTTAAGATGAAGAAGGAATTATTATTATTGTTATATTGTTATTTCTATCACTATTTTCCCCAGGATTATATCCCATTTTCCCTAAAGATGTATTAAGTTGACAATCTATTCTTGTCTGTACCTTCTTTTAAATTGCCTCGAATATCCTGAGAGACTTATCTAATGTCTTACAAAGTACTTAAAGAGATGATTTTAATGCAGCATTGGGAAGAAAAGGGAGTTGTCTTTAAAAGGGAAAATTCTGAGCATGTCTGGGTTAAAGTCACTAATTAGGTAATATTGTTCAAAACTATATTTTACTGTCGCTTTTTATGACTGGACTTATATAGCTCTCTGTCTCTTGAATCATTTCATATTCCCTCTGAATTGTGCACTTTAAAAAATTACCAAACAAGATAAGGTAGTTTATTCTTATGCATGAGGTGTCTTTTCTCTTAGGTTTTCCAACACATTCCAAGTTGGTACAAAGCACGGCATTTATATGCTAGTGTTTATCATATTTTTGCCCAAAATCTCATACGGTAACTTGAATCACATTTTGTTTAATATACTGTAGTTCATTTTACTTTAAAATATATGTTCTGTGGCTTTTTGTATTAACTTTCCAGTACTTCAAATAGAGAACATTGACAGGCTAAGGAATTATGGACAGTTCTATTTTGCATGTCTATTGCTGAAATAATTATGATCACTTTCCTTCTTCAGGTTTAAAATGAAAAAGTGGGTCTGCTTGAAACTAATTACCCACAATTCTGACTTGATAGACCAAAATGTCAAAGCCAATTTCTACTTTTTAAACTCCTTTCAGTTCTCCTTGTGGTATTCTATATTAAATGTAAAATGCTTTGATGTGATATCTGTAACTGCATCCTATGTGTAGGAAGATACAATTATAAAGAAAAAGAAAACTTATCTTTTACTTGGAAAGGAACAAACCAAGATGAATTGGTTTTTCTAAAATTCTATTTTTAGAATAGACTTATAACATTATTGCCATAATTCAAAAGGTTTTGTTCTTTGGGAAAAAATCCTAAAAACAAATTTTACCTAAGACCATCTATATAATCAAAGTTATCGAATTATTTTAGTAATTAAAATCAATGAAAAAGTTCTGTCAAAACTTGTTTGTCTAGTATGGGATTTAGTCAATATGTTAAGTACTTAATATACAACAAGCACTGAATTAAGTACTGGTGATTAAAAAAAAAGAGGTAGGGACAAAAACATGGTCCCTTCTCTCAAGGGGGATTATATTCTAATGGGAGAAAAAATGTACATACATACAAGATATGTACAGAGTAGATGGAAAGTAAATTCAGAGGAAAAATACTGGAAAATCTTCCTGCAAAAGGTAGGAGACACTAGATTACCAATTAATCAATTTTTTCTTTTTATTTTTTAAAGAGATGTTTTGTTATCACATAGAAACAATCCAAGTTTTAACAACTGTCATCAGAAAATCATCTCAATATATTTAACAAATATGAAGTTACAAATTATTTTTTGTAATAAACAAAAAAGAAATTCTAGTTTTTAGTTCTATAAGATCCTTATCTTTCCCTCTCATTTTGTGACTTGACTCCCATTATTTTTCCAGTTATGCATCTCTTTGATGTAGTACCTTATAATATTTTTGTATGCAAACTGTTATACCATATTTATGCCCACTAGGAAAGTCTCCACTGCCTTAAGTGATACACAATTGTGAGTCTTTGAAGGTTGTAGCATTCTATGATTGACAGACATATAACACTAGAAGATTATTCCTATCAAATAAGATGAGGTTTTGTTTCAGGAGGAGTTTGGAGTTTTTTAAAGTTTTATACCACTGTCCAAAGGCAAAACAATTTACTCTTTCCCATTCATTTCTGAGTACAATCCATTTTCTATCTGCAGTGATTCTTCAGCAGTTGTACTGATGGACCACCCCCATAGACTCTCTATCTATGTATTATATAGTTTGAATTAAAAAAAAGCAGTCTTTGGAGGGAGATTCTTTCATATACCTGAAACTATGCTTATTCTATACCCCCCTTTTGTCCCTCTTGGGTTGTAGTTATTCTTCATTACCACAATAGATAGCAGATGCTCATTGGTATGTGTTGGCATAGAAATCACGTCAGTGAAGCTAGAGGGACTGATACAAGGACCCTATTATATTTTCAGGTTGGAATAATACAGTGAGAGACTTGATTCCTTTTCCCACTTTTTCATTTTTATTACTTTATTCAGCATGTTTCTTATTTCTGTTTTGAGTTGATGAGAGAAAATTGGGTTTAGAGTGCTAATTTGTGAATGCCCTCTTGCTCCAAGTGTCAAAGTTCCCCTCCCTATGTTTCTGATCTTTCTTAAAGCAATTATGATGTATATAGTTCATCTGATAATAAATGACAAGTGACATCTATTTTACTGTTCTAATAGGTTTTAATTAAATTGTCTGTTGTTTCTATTTGTTGCCCTCACTGAACCTTAATTACCTTGAGGCCAGTTAGGTCTTTGGAATCCTACAGAAACCACAGCAATGCACTGATCAATGTAGATATGGGTGTGTATTTTCATTATTGAATTTGATTTGAAAATTCATCATGAGCAAGAGACAGGGAGAATAATCTCTCTGTAACTATTCAGATAAAAATATTTACAGTCGCTTCTTTATTCACCCAAAGAAAACAGCAGATTATTCCATGCAGCTAGGCTCACTTCACTTTTTCCTTGACAATTGACCCTTTTCTTTTTTGCCACAAACTTTCCAGCTACCATATATGTCCTCCCCTCCCTCATTCATTATGGTAGGTACCATTTTTGTTATGTTTTTATCCTTAATGTTTCAACACAAGGTTGGCCCTTTCAAAGCACTGACTGGTTTCAGCATCAGCAGAATGCTATGGTGCCCTCTAAATCAGGGAGTATAGTCACTGGAGGATTGTGCAAACCTGGTCATTTGCAAGAAGATATATACCAGAAGTTGTTAATACAATTCAAGAACAACCTGAGATGAAATGTAAAATAACTAAAGAGTAGCTCTGTAAATTTCTTTCTGATGAAGTTTAAGTATGAAACTTCCAGGAAATTTTAAAGGCAGTTACATTATGTTATTGGATCCAATTCTGTTAACATAGGCTTATGAGTTTTTATGGTTTAGCATTTCCTATAGGTAGGAATAAATTTCACATCCTATATATGATTTGTATTATACATTGAGTGCCTTTTTAACTCTCCTCTTTATTGGGGAAAGTTTAGATATGAGACAAAAGCAAAATGTTCCCTAGGACATTGGGATATTTGACAATAAGCTTACAAATATGAAAGGAAACAACCTCATTAGAAGCCAGGCTTCCCTCAAATTATCCTGTTCTTAATTAAAAACTTTAGTTACTCAAGAGAGAGTGAGCTGAGGACTCCTAAGCCCCAATGAGCCCAGCAGCAGTTTTTTTTTTTT
Source organism: Petaurus breviceps papuanus (assembly GCF_028583685.1). NCBI lineage: Eukaryota > Metazoa > Chordata > Mammalia > Diprotodontia > Petauridae > Petaurus > Petaurus breviceps. Next base: position 11,467,218 of record NW_027185698.1, read on the forward strand.
TTAAGATTCCAACTACAGTAAACACAGGCACAAATATTTCTGTCAGTTCATTTCTACATCGCTTTCACTAGCTGGCTATGTGTAATAGAGTTTTTTGTAGCTACAATTGTGTCTTGTTTAAATAAAGATACTTCTAATTTGGAGCATTATAAATTATGCCCTAGACCATTTGGCTTATAACACAAATGTTCTCATCTTAATGAGCACTCTATAGGATACTTCTTTATCCTCTGAGTGATCTCTCAATAGTAGATTGGCTCATGTGATGAGAAAATTTCCTGCCTAAAGCAATTCCACATTTAGTCATGCTTGTGTGTATGAAGAGCAGATGAACACCTGGACTATAAAAGTCTCTAACATCTCTGTGTCTCCTGCTCTCATTTTTTAAGTCAGTAAGATGGTCTCACTTCCCAGGTACTGCAGGTATTTTGCAAAGTTCTATTCCCAAGTCTTATTTCTTTGAAATCTCAATAACCTTGTTGCCATTGATTCTGCAGTATAATGTACGACAGTGCAAAAATTATAAAAACTGAATGTCCTTGGAGTTTTGAGTGCATATATAAATATTCATTCTCACTAAAATTTAGTTCCTTTTGATATGCATTCATCATTTAAAACTCATAATGAATAAACCCTTTACAATTATCATTTCTTGTAGATCACTTATAGGAAATAAAAACATGAAATGATTTAAGGGAATTAAACAAATTTTTCCAAAATAGTATTATCAATATCTTAAGCTCTATTCAATATAAATTTGCCGAATAATTGTGGGACAAATGTCTTTCTATATGACACTATTCTGGTGGATATGAAGATGACAAAGATAGGTGGCACAGTGAGTAGAACGCCAGCTCTGGAGTCTGGAGGACCTGAGTTCAACCCTGGTCTCAGACACTAGACACACTTAGCTCTGTGACCTTGGACAAATCACTTAACTGCAATTGCCTTGTCTTCCTCCCTGCAAAAAAAAAGATAAGCAAGATATAATGTTACCTTATAGAACATATCTCAGTTCAAACTGAAATCAATTAAATATATAGAAAACCATAAAGTAATGTGAAGGCCCCACTGGAGAAGAGGAAAATACATGACTGAGGAACAGAAAATGTTTCATGAATTGGATACTCTATAATTTTGGGATTATTGAATATTTGAATTTTAGCAGAAAAATAAGGAGGGGTATTTATAAATAATGGGAAAGGAATAAACATAGGTACAGAAAAGTAGGATAGCTTAACACATTTTGGATGAACAAGCAATTATAGAATTTAGCTCAATCATAGGGCAAATGTAGGCAAGCAATTAGAAAGAAATTTGTAAAATTTAATAATAATTGATTGATATTTGATATTTGTGAAACACTATAAAGTTCATAAAGTGTTTTACACACAAAATTTTATGGCCAGCAATTTAAATATATTATTTACTATACCATCAGGCTATTTTCCTGAATTACTTCTTTTCACAGACCAGCACTTAGAAAAGAAATTTGTTTGTTTTCTAATGTCATTTGCTTTTTTACTTCTCTAGATTTACTCATTACTTGACCCTTTGCATTCTGGCTTCCAGTTTGCTTAATTAACTGAAAAAGCTCTATCCAAAGTTATCAGTTATCAATTCTGAAGGAATTACAAAAAAAGGTGTTATCTTTCTTCAGAGAAAGAACTGGTGGAGCCTGAATACAGATCAGAGATACTTTATATTTATTTTCTTTGTTTTTCTTGTTTTATTTTTATGTGTTTTCTTTTCTAGCATGACTTACAGGGATATATGTTTTGGATTATTATACATGTATAACCTATTTCAAATTGCTTGCCTTCTCAATGGGGAAGGTTAAGAAGGGAGGAGAGAATTTGGAACTCAAAATTTGAAAAAAAGGACATTAAAATTATTTTACATATAATTGGAAAAAATAAAATATTAAATAGCACAAAGTTAGCAATTCTTTCTTAATTGCCAAATTTCATATGACCTTTATTCCAACTGACTAACTTCCAATTACCTCTTTTCAGGTCTCATCCTTCATGACTTTTATGCTTCATTTGATTCCTTCCTGACAAGTCTGTTTTTCCTGTGTTTTTATCACACTGTTTTTTTCCTGATTTCTTCCTTTGGACACTCTTTCCCAATCTTCTGTTTAGGATCATCATCCATATCTCACTCCTGAAGCTTGTTTGTTATAGGTTTTTTCTAGTCCTTTATCACTTGTAACACTGTACTTTATTTTGATGATCCTATCAACTTCCGTGAGTTGAATTATACTTTCAAAGTGGATGACTTCTGGATCTATTTATCCAATCTGGCCCTTTCTTCACTTCTAAACCTGCATCACAACCTCCCTTCTAGATATTCCTAATAGAATAGTCCCTTAATATCTCAAGATTTCCAAACTTAAATTCACTAGCTATTCCCCTAACCCAGTACCTTTCCTACATTCTCTTTCCTTAAACCCTCAAAATTAACCAATCACCAAATTATCTTAACTTCACCTTCACATGTCTTATTTCTACCCCTCTCCACTTCTCCACTCACAAAGTCAACACACCATTTCAAGACCCTACTTCCTCTTGAATGAATCCATGCAGTCATTTTCTAATTGGCCTCCTAGCCACAACTTAATACCTTTCTCTACACCAATTTACATATAGCCAAGGAGATTTATCTAAAGTATAAATCTGAACACATTAGTCCCTTGTTCCTTTTATCTCCAATATAAAGTAAATATACCTCTTTGTCATTTAAAGGCCTTCACAATTTAGCTAAAGCCTGTCTTTTCATACATACAACATATTTTTCCCTTTCACACACTGTATTGGAGCTAAACTGGCCTTCCTGTAATTCTCACACAGAAATCTCTATTCTCTATATCTTTGAACTGAATTCCCCTAATACTGGAATGCATTCCCTGTTTACCTCTTTCTTTGATTCCCTTCTTTCCTTCAAAGCCCAGCTCAAGTGCCACTTTTTAAATGATGATATATTATCCCCTCAACTATTAATCTCCCTTCCTGGTAAAATTACCCTTACTTTATAATTTCATATATATATATTTGTTTCCTGTGACTGAATAGAATTTCCTTCAAAGCAAGGATCCTTCCATCCTTCCTGGTTACTCATACATGGCTACTCTTTATCACATGCCCATTAATTGATTAATGTAATTTAAACCTAACAGTATTTGCTATAGTTCTTGTAATTGCCATTATGTAAATGAGGAAACAGAGTTTCAGTGATTTGACTGTGATCACACATGTATTAAATTTCAGAATAAGAATTTGAAGTCTGTCACCAAATTCAGCCCTCTTTCCAACAATTCACATTGGAAATAGTTAAATTTGAGGAAAATGACTCATACCAAACACTGGTGTTAACATGATAGACAGATTGTGTTTGAATACTTCACATAATACTACTTTAATGTTCCTTGGCAAGAATGGTGTATGATATTTGGATTTGGGGTACTTGGTATTTTTTAAATCTCTTTTTGATACAGACCTAGCAGTGGTATTTCTGGATCAAAGGATGTGCACAGTTTTATAGTACTTTCTGCATAGTTCCAAATTGTTCTCTAGAATGGTAAGATGAATTTGCAACTCTGCTAACAGTATATTAGTGTCCTGGTTTCCTCATATCCCCTCCAATATTTATTATTTGCCTTTTCTGTAAAGACTGAAGTATTTAGAAAGAATTGATTAGAGAAGTGGCCATGGAACCTGGAGGACATAAATTCAACCTTGTCTCTGACATTTTTCCAGCAACACTTATGTGGCCTTTGTGAAGTCAGATAACCTCTCAAAACAGTAACAGGGAAGGTGATGGTAGGTGTTTCTTCATCAGGGAGTCTACCATACTGATGAAATCACAGATGTATTGCCCATCTTCACCTAGCTCTATTCAAATAAATTCTTCTTTTCACTTCTTTAGTCATCTTTGTATGCTTTAATGGTGTATACAAACTTGGAGTTTTGGGAGATGGGAAGATGCATTTTCTTTTTAATGAAAGAATATACCTCTGCATGTGACCAGATTAGATGCAAAGAGCACCCATTTTCTTAGAGGTAAATGAAGCTTTTAAAGTAATAGAAAGCCCAAGCTAAGAACATGTTATATAAGGGAAATTAGAACTCCTACCTTTATATGTAAATAATATCAAAACTCATTAGAAATGGTCTGACAGTCACTTTTCAAAAAAGAAAAAAAAATAGGAACCATCCTAAATCTCAGAATGCTTACCACTCTCCTACATGATGAGTCCTTCTAGAAAGTGACTCTGAAGTGTCTTTGGGAAATTCTTTTCTCATTTTCAGGGAAAAACAACTTTGGAGTAGCATTAATCTTTTCAGTCATTGCAAAAAAAGAAAATGATAACTATTAGAGGGAATATGAGGAAACTGGGACACTAATAAACTGTTAGCAGAGTTGTGAACTGATCTAACCATTCTGAAGAACAATTTCAAACTGTGCAGAAAGTGCTATAAAACTGCACATCCTTTGATCCAGAAATACCATTGATAATCTGTTATCACAAAGATATTTTAAAAACAAGGGAAAAGGCACTGTTTGTACAATAATTTTTATAGGAGATCTTTTTGTGGTGGCTAAAATTGGAAATTGAGGGGATACCCATCAATTGGGGGAGAGCTGAACAACCTGTGGTATATGATTATGATGACATATTATTGTGTTATAAGAAATGACGAGCAGAATGACTTAAAAAAAACCTGGAAAAACTTAAGCAAAATGAAATCAGAAGAACCCAGAGAACATTGTACACAGCCACAGCAATACTGTATAGTGAAGAAGTGTGAATGACTTAGCTACTCTTAGCAGCACAATAATCCAAGACAATTCCAAAGGACTCATAATGAAAAATAATATCCTCCAGCAGAGTAATAACTAATGCTCTTTAATGCTTTAACAGACTGAAGCATACTATTTTTTACTTTAATCCTTTTATTTTGTTGTTTGAGCCTTCTTGGACAAAATGAAGACTATGGAAATGTTTTACATGATTGTCCATGTATGACATATATTAGATTATTTAGCAATTTAGGGAGGGAAGAGGGAAGAGAGAGAAGATGAAATAGAATTTGAAAAGTAATTTTTTTTCATGTAATTGGGAAAAATAAAGTTAAAAAAGAATCATCATTAGTAAAAAGACTAGCCATATTTCCAGTTTTCTTTTATTTAGAATTCTTAACTTCCTCCCATTGTTATGTATTCTAATTTTCTTTTCCTAGTTAGTTTTGCTTTGTTTCTTTTTCCTTGACCTCTTTTCCTTCTTTTTTTCACAATCTTATTATTCTTTTTTTCTTGAAATATCTTATGTTTTATTCCTTTCTGCCTTTTCTTTCAGATTGTGCTTAATACTTTTTGCAATTATAGGCACAGACCTTTTCTATTCCTCTCTTTTGAGGATATATATGGTAGATCTTCTGATCAAGTTTTTTTTTCCATCATATGCATATTTATTTTTTTATTGCTTTTTGGAGGGTAATTGGGGTTAAGTAACTTGCCCAAGGTTACACAGCTAGTTTTTTCATGTGGGTGTTAAATGTCTGAGGCCGGAACCAAACTCGGGTCCTCCTGACTCTTTTCTCACTGTGCCACCTAGCCGCCTCATCATATGCATATTTAGAAATTAGACTAGCAAGAAACCCAGATTTATGGACTAATTCCATTCAAAGTAAAGTAGCACCAATGCAATATTTACAGGACCCATGACTATAAATATCACATGACATTCAATTGGAAAATATACCAGACACCTCCTGAAAAAGATCTCAAATTGAAAAGTCCACTAAATGTTGTGGCCAAATTCCAGAACTATCAGATAAAGGAGAAAATACTACGAGAAGCCGGAAAGAAAAAAAAAATCAAATATCACGGAACCACAGTGAGGATCGCACAGGATGTGGTGGCTTCCACATTGAAAGATCAGAGGAACTGTAATATGATTTTTCACAAGACCAAAGTGCTCATGTTACAACCAAGAATCACCTATCCAGAAAAAGTGAACATAATCTTCCAGGAAAGAAGATGGTCATTCAATGATAAAATGGACTTCCAGACCTTCCTGATGAAAAAGCCAGAGCTCATTGGAAAATTCAACCTCCAATTACAGGACTCAAAAGAGACACAGAAGGTAAATAGGGAAAACATACACACACACACACACACAAACACACACACACACACACACAACTTGTTGTTTAATAAGAACAAACACTTTACATCCCTATGTGGAAAGCTGTTACCTGTTAATACTGAGAATTCTATGCCTATGGTGACACCTAAAAGGGATATAGATAAATAGAGTGTGGGGGTATAAATTACACAAAATGATGATACAAAATCTTATTAAGGACTGCAAAGGGACTGCACTGGAATAAGGGGAAATAATTAAGCAGAAAAGGGTAAATTATGCCACACAAAGAGGCACAAACCATTATAGTAGAGGGAGAGAAGGAGGGGAGATGAGCATTATATGAGCTGTTCCCTTATTGGTTCTGGTGCAAGGAGGGAAAAGCATAATCAGGTAAGTATAGGACTCTCTGGAGAAGAGACATAAAACTTATCATAATAGAAGAAAAGAGGAGAGGGAGAGGAACATTGCGTGAGATCTATTCTTGTCAATCTTGGTTTGAGGAAGAAATAACACTTGAGTATAAAAATCTATCATACCTTACAGGCAGGGAGGGGGAAGGGCTCTGAAAGAGGAGGTTGGTCAGAAGGGAGGGAAGATGTAGAAAGGGGGAAGGGTAGGAAAAGAGAGGGGGACTAATAAGAAGAGAATACTGAGGGAGGCAGTGGTCAAACGGAAAACTCTCAAGGAGGGCAAGGGAGAAGGAGGGAAAATAAAAACATAAACATGGGAGGGAATAGGATGCAGGGAAAGAGACAGAGAGTAATTATAACTGTGAATGTGAATGGGGTGAACTTTCCCACAAAACAAAGGTGGATAGCAGAATGTATTAAAAACCATAATTCTACAATATGCTGTTTACAAGAAACACATATGAAACAGGGGAATACATACAGGGTAAAGGTAAAAGGCTGGAGTAAAATATATCATGCCTCAGCTAAAGTAAAGAAAATACAGGGGTAGCAATCCTTATCTCAGACAAAGCAAATGCAAATATAGAGCTAATTAAAAGAGATAAGGAAGGAAACTATATCCTGCTAAAAAGCACCATCTGGAATGAAACAATATCATCACTTAACATATATGCACCAAGTCGTATAGCATCCATATTCTTGAAGGAGAAGTTAAGGGAATTAGAGGAAAAAATAGATAGCAAAACTATTCCAGTGGAGGACTTCAATATCCCCCTCTCTGAGCTTGATAAATCTAAACTCAAAATAAACAAGAAGTTAAGGATGTAAATGGAATCTTAGCGAAGATAGATATGGTAGACCTCTGGAGAAAATTGAATGGGGATAAAAAGGAAAATACCTTCTTCTCAGTGCTACAGGGCACATATACAAAAATTGCATAGGGCATAAAATACTAGGGAATAAAAACCTTACAGTTCCATGCAGAAAGACAGAAATATCAAATGCATCCTTCTCAGATCATGATACAATAGAAATTATATGTAATAAAGGGCCATGGAAGGATAGAATAAAAACTAATTGGAAACTACATAATTCAATCATAAAGAATGAATGGGTCAAACAAGAAATTATAGAAAAAATAAGTAACTTAATTCAAGAGAATGATAATAATGAGGCAACATACTAAAACTTGTGGGATACAGAAAAAGCAATTCTTAGGGGATGTTTTATATCCCTGAATGCATACATAAATAAATTAGAGAAAATGGATGTAAATAAATGGGGAATGCAACTGAAAAAGCTAGGGAAAAAAACAAATCGATCATCCCCAATTAAATACTAAATTATAAATACAGAAAACAAAAGGAGAAACCAATAAAATTGAATTTAAGAAAACTATTGAATTAATAAATAAAAATAAGAGCTGGCATTATGCAAAAACTGATAAAATTGATAGACCTTTAGTCAATATGGAAAAAAAAGAAAGAAGAAAACCAAATTATGAGTATCAAAAATGAAAAGGATGAATCTACCTTCAACGAAGAGGGAATTAAAACAATAATTAGGAATTATTTTGCCTAATTATATGCACATAAATTTGACAATCTTAGTCAAATGGATGAATATTTACAAAAATATAAGTTGCCAGAATAGCTGAAGAGGAAGTAAACTACTTAACCCCATCTCAGACAAATAAATTGAACAAGTCATCAGTAACTCCCTAGGAAAAAGTCTCCAGGGACAGATGGATTTACTAGCAAATTTTGCCAAACATTTAAAGAAAAATTTACTTCAATACATTACAAACTATTTGGGAAAATTGGAGAAGGAGTCCTACCAAATTCTTTTTATGACACAAATATAGTACTGATACCTAAATAGTGAAGAGAAAAAACAGAGAAAGGAAATTACAGACCAATTTGCCTTATGAATATGGATGGAAAAAATTCTAAGTAATATATTAGTAAAAAGACTACAGCAACTCATCAAGAGAATAATACACTACGATTAGGTAAGGTTTATTCTAGGAATGCAAGGATGGTTCAATGTCAGGAAAACTATCAGTATAATTGATCACATCAACAACAAAACTAGCAGAAACCATGATTGTCTCAATAGATTCAGAAAAGGCTTTTGACAAAATACACCACACATTCCTAATAAAAACACTATAAAGTATAGGAATAAATGGAGTCTTCCTTAAAATAATAAGTAGCATCTATCTAAAACCATCAGCAAGTATTATATATAATGGGGGTAAGCTAGAAGCATTTCCAATAAGATCAGGGGTGAAACAAGGATGTCCACTATAATCCCTCTTATTCACTTGGTACTAGAAATGTTATCAGTAGCAATAAGAGAAGATATTGAAGGAATCAAATTAGGCAAAGAAGAGACTAAGTTATCACTTTTTGCAGATGATGATATACTTAGACAATCCTAGAGGATCAAGTAAAAAACTTCTTGAGATGATAAACGAATTTGGCAAAGTTGCAGGACATAAAATAAACCCACATAAGTCCTCGCCATTCTTATATATCTCTAACAAAATCCAACAGCAAGAGATAGAGAAATCCCATTTAAAGTTACTATAGACATTATAAAATATTTGGGAATCTACCTGCCAAAAAAAAAAACCAGGACTTATATGAACACTATTATAAAACATTTTTTTCACACAAATAAAGTGAGATCTAACTAATTGGAAAAACATCAATTGCTTATGGCTGGGTCGAGTTAATATAAAAAAATGATAATTTTTCCCTAAATTAATTTACACATTTAGTGCCATCCCGATCAATCTACCCCAAAAATTCTTTTGTAGAGCTAGAAAAAAATAGTAGCAAAATTCATTTGGAATAACAAAAGGTCCAGAATATCAAGGCAATAGATGAAAAGAAATGCTAGGGAAGGTGGCCTAGCCATACCAGATTTTAATATGTATCATAAAACAGCAATCATCAAAACTACTTGGTACTGGATGAGGAATAGAGTAGTGGACCAATGGAATAGATTGGGTACACAACACTCAGCAGTCAATGACTATAGTAATCTACTGTTTGATAAACCCAAAGACCCCAGTTTTGGTGATAACAATGAAATATTTGACAAAATCTGCTGGGAAAACTGGAACATAGTATGGCAGAAATTGGGCATAGACCAATATGTAACACCATACACTGAAATAAAATTGATATGGATGCATAATCTACGTATAAAGGCTGATACTATAAGCAATCTGGGAGAGCAGGGGATAATTTACTTGTCAGATCTATGGAGAGAGCAAGACTTTTTGACAAAACAAGAATTAGAGAACATTATAAAATGCAAAATGGATAATTTTTAATACATTAAATTGAAAAGCTTCTGTACAAATAAAGCCGTCACCAAGATTGCGAAGTTAGTGGAAAACTGGAAAAGAATTTTTTACAACCAATGTTTTTGATAAAGGTCTCATTTCTAAAATATACAAAAAATTGAGTGAAATCCATAAGAGTACAAGCCACTCCCCAATTGATAAATGGTCAGAGGATATTAACAGGCAGTTCTCAGAAGAAGAAATTAAAGATATCTATAAGCATATGAAAAAATGTTCTAAATCACTAGTGATTAGAGAAATGCAAATCAAAACAACTCCTAGGAACCACATCTCTCTGGCCAGATTGGCTACGATGAGAAAACAGGAAAATTATAAATGCTGGAGAGGATATGGAAAAATTGGAATACTAATGCATTGTTGGTGAAGTCGTGAACTGATCCAGCCATTCTGGAGAGCAATCTGGAACTATGCCGAAAGGGCTATAAATAAGTACTTACCCGTTGAACCAGCAATACAACTTCTAGGGTTATATACCAAAGAGATCAGAGAAGTGGGAGGAGAACCTGTATGTACAAAAATATTTATAGTGTCTCTTTTTGTGGTGGCACAGAATTAGAAATTAAGGGGATGGCCATCCATTGGGGAATGGCTAAACAAATTGTGGTATACGAATGTAATGGAATACTACTGTGCTATAAGAAATGAGGAGAAGACAGACTGCATAATAACCTGGAGAATCTTATCTAAACTGATTCTGAGCAAGAAGAGCAGAACCAGGAGAAATCTCTACACAAACACAGACACAAATTATGCATGATGACTAACTTCAGTAGAGTGGGCTCCTCTCAGCAATGTAATTTTATAAGACAACTCCAAAAGACTTTTGATTTAAGGAGATACCCACATCCAGGGAAAGAGATGTGGAGTCTGAATGCAGAATGAAACAAACTATTTGCTCTCTTTCTTTTTCTTCTTTTGTTTCTTCTTTCACACTGATCATTCCATCAGTTATAATTCTTATTTGCAACCTGAATAAGGATTAATGTGAAGATATTTGTAAGTCCTACATTCAAGTGCATGCTGCCATGTTGGAGAGAGAGGGAGAGGAAGGGGGAGAAAATTTGAAATTCAAGGACTGTGGAAATTAATGTTGTAAAAAATAAATAAAATAAATGAAATAATGTGGGAAAAAAAAGAATGCTTGAAAATCCTCTATTTCATTGAATGACCATATTTTTTCCCCAAGCATTATACTCAGTTTTGCTGGGTAGGTGATTTTTTGTTTTAATCCTAGCTCCATTGACTTCCAGAATATCATATTCCAAGCCTTTTGATCCCTTAACATAGAAGCTGCTAAGTCTTCTGTTATCCTGATTGGGTTTCCACAGTACTCAAATTGTTTCTTCCTGACTGCTTGTAGTATTTTCTCTTTGACCTGGGAACTCTGTAATTTGGCTATAATATTCCTAGGAGTTTTCTTTTTGGGATCTTTTTAAACAGGCAATTTGTGAATTCTTTCAGTTTCTATTTTGCCCTCTGGTTCTAGAATATCAGGACAATTTTGCTTGATAATTTCTTGCAAGGTAGTGTCTAGGCTCTTTTTTTAATAATGGCTTTCAGGCATTCCAATATTTTTAAAAATTTTATCTCCTGGATTTATTTTTTCAGTTCATTGGTTTTCCAATGAGATATTTCACATTTGCCTCCTATTTTTTTTCATTTGTTTAGATCTGTTTTATAGTATCCTTATTTCTCATGAAGTCATTTGATTCCAAATGCTCCAATCTTATTTTTATTGAGTTATTCACTTTGGTGAGTTTTTGAATTTCCTTTTCCATCTGGCAAATTTGTATTTTTAAGGCATTCTTCTCATCACTGTTTTTGAGCCTCTTTTTGATCGTCTTTTGACATTTGAATTAGTCTATTTTTTTAAGGTGTTATTTTCTTCAATTTATTTTTGGATCTCCTTTTGCAGGTTGTTGACTCACTTTTCATAAATTTTCTTGCATCATTCTAATTCCTCTTCCCAATATGTTCTCCACGCCTCTCACTTGATTTTCAAAATCGTTCTTGAGTTCCTCCATGGCCTGTAACCAATTCATATTTTTCTTGGATGCTTTTGATGCTGGAGTTCTGACTTTGATGTCTTCCTCCTTCTACATGCCTTGATCCAATGCATTTCTTAGGGTACAATTTTATATCTCTAACTACTTACATCAATAAAGTAGAGAAAGAGATCAATGAATTTGGCATGCAACTGAAAAGTCTAGGAAAAGAACAAATGAAAAATCCCCAAGTAAATACCAGTATAGAAATTTGAAAATCAAGAGAGATTAGTTAAATTGAAATTAAGAAAAGTATTGAGAGCAAGATGGAGGGGTAAAAGCAGGAAATTGGCTGAGATTTTGCTCCAACCATCTCTAGTACTTTGAAAATATGACTCTTTACAAATTTTAGAGCTAGAGGACCCACAAAGTGACAGAGAGCCACAAATCTTCCACTGAAGGCAGCTTGGCAGGCTGACAGGAAGGGTCTACCACATAGGGATGGAAGATGAGTGTGGACCTGTGTGAGCTGCCAAAGCCCAGACCTCAGGGCAGTCCTTACCAGCAGCAAATACTGGCCAGAGCAGACTTCAGGAGAGTGAATCACCAGCACCTGTGGCAGTTTTCGACTTTTCACCCCATAAATGCCAAAGAGAAAGGAAAAGGTCAGTAGGGAACACTGTTAGAACTGGCTTGAGAAGAATGTGGTCCAGCCCCTGGACATGGGGTGAGGGGTGGTGGAGGTGCAACAACTGCTGCCTCCAGAGCTCCTATCCTGTAGATCATAGGGGGAGCAAGTGACCATACAGTGGATATTTGCTTTCACTTTGTCGTGCTTGAATCTGGGTTGCAGAATTGTGCGCTGGTCCTGCAGTGTGTGGCCAGTATGCCAGACCTTATGGTGGCTGTAGAGAAGTCTCTTTAGGTTTCTGACAATTGAGAAAAACCCAGCAATTTGGGACACAGCTCTCTCCACTTGGAAGCAAAGTTCTACCATGGAAAAGAGCTCAAAAGTAAAGTAATTGACTGGAAAGATGAGCAAGCAGAAGAAGCACAATCAGATCAGAAGATCTTGTGAGACAAAAAGGATAAAAATGTGGAACCAGAAGTAGTAAAAACTCCTGCATCAAAAGCTTCCAAGAAAAATATGAATTGGTTAAAGGCCATGGAGGAGCTCAAGAAGTATTTTGAAAATCAAGTATGAGAAGTGGAGGAAAAATTGGGAAGAGAAATGAGAATGATGCAAGAAAATCATGATAAGTGAGTCAACATCCTGCTAAAGAAGACACTAAAGGGGCAGCCAGGTAGCACAGTGAGTAAGAGCACCGTCTCCAGTGTCAGAAGGACCTAGAGATCGAATCCCGGGCTCAGACACTTAGCACCCACCCAGAAACACCTGGCCATGTAACCTTGAGCAAGTTACTTAACCCCAATTGCTTAGGGGTGGCCAGGTGCCTCAGCAAGTAAGAGCACTGGCTCCAGTGTCAGGATGACCTGGATCAAATCCTGGCTCAGATACTCAGCACCACACCCAGAAATAACTGGCCGTGTAACCTTGAGCAAGTTACTTAACCCCTATTGCTAAAAAAAAAAAATAAAGAAGACACTAAAAGTACTGAAGAAAATATCACCTTAAAAATACACTAACTCAAATGCAAAAGAGGTCCAAAAAGCCAATGAGGAGAAGAGTGACTATAAAAACTGAGTTGAATTTCCCAGAAAAAAAGGAATTTCAAAAACTCACTGAAGAGAATAATTCCTTCAGAATTAGATTGGAGGAAAAGGAAGCTTGTGACTTTTATGAGAAATAAAGATACTATAAAACAGATACAAACAAATGAAAAGAAATAGATGACAATTTGAAATACCTCACTGAGAAAACTACTGACCTGAAAAATAGATACAGGAGAGATGATTTAAAAATTATTGGACTACTTGGAAGCCATGATAAAAAAAGAGCCTAGAAGTCATCCCTCAAGAAATTGTCAAGTAAAATTACCCTGATATTCTAGAAACAGAGGGAAAATTAGAAATTGAAAGAACAGTATAAAATTAAATGGTGAGAGAGGAATATAATGGGAGAAGGAGAAAGGGAGAGATAGAATAGTTTAAATTATCTCATATAAAAGAAACAAGAGAAAACTCTTATAATGGGAGAGAAGAGCAGGAAGGTGAAAGGGTCAACCTTACTGTCATTCAATTTGGCTTAAGGAGGTAATAAGATACATACTTGAGTGGGTATCTTACCCTACCGGAAAGTAGGGGGGAAGGGATAAGAGGGGGGATGATAGAAGAAAGGGCAGATTTGGGGGAGATGGTAGTTAGAAGCAAACACTTTTGAAAAGGAACAGGGTCAAAGTAGAAAACAGAATAAGTGGGGGACAAAGTAGGATGGAAGGAAATACAGTTAGTCTTTCACAATATAACTACTATGGAAATGTTTTGTATAACTATACATGTATAGCCTTTATTGAATTGCTTGTCTTCCCAGTGGGGTGGGGTGGGGAGAGAAGAAGGGAAACAATCTGGAATTCAAGATTTTAAAAACAAATTTTAATTTTTTTTATTTGCATCTGGGAAATAAGGTATATAAAGGCACTGGGGTATAGAAATCTATCCAGCCCTACTAGTAAATTGGTGGTGGTGGGGGGGAGGTCAAGGAGAAGGATATAAGATTGAGGAAATTGAGGGAAGGGGTATTCAGTAGCCTTGATATCTTGTAGTGGGGTAGGGGAAAATGGGGAGAAAATGTGTAACTCAAAATTTTGTTGACATGAATGTTGAAAAGTAAAAATAAGTAAATTAAAGATTAAAAACAGAACAAAAAAATAAACAACAAAAACAGAAAAACAGAGATAATTTAAATTACCTCCGCAGTGTCACCTAGCTGGAAAAAAAAACAGTGTTGAACCAATAAAAAATAATGATGTAGCTTATTAAAAATTCACAAAAGAGATATGTATTTGCTTAATTTTGATTAAAGAGAGAAAGAACACCAAATTGGCAGTATCAAGAATTCAAAGGCTGCATTCAGAGAAAGAACTAGAAAGAACAGAGTTTGAATGCTAATTGAAGCAAGCTACCTATTCTCTTTCTTTTTCTTGACTGGTTTTGTTTCCTCTTTCTCATTCCATCCAATACAAATCTTCTTTGTAACCTGACTAATGTCTAATGTGAAAGTATATGCAGATCCTATACTTGATTATTGTATGCTGCCATGGGAGTTGGGATAGAGCAGGGGAGGAAGGGGGAGAAAATTTGAAACTCAAAGAATTGTGAAACTGAATCTTTATGTGTATATATATATTTGAATATTTGATTTTAAAAGTTTCAATTCCAGATTCATTCCCTTCCTTCCTTGTCACCCACCATTATTGGGAAGATAAGCAGTTCAGTATAGATTGTACATGTGTGGCTAATGCAAAACAATAACATATATATTGTATACAAGATATACATTGTAAACAAGATATATTGTAAAAGAATGACTATATTTCCCTCCCTCCTATCCCACCTCCCACTTGTTCTATTCTATAATTTGATCCCATCCCTTTTGAAAAGTGGGTGCTTCCAACCTCCCTCCCCTCCAGCCTGCAATCTCTTCCATCATACCCATTCTCATCCCCTTCCCCCCCTATTCTCCGGGAGGGTGAGATACTCTACTTAGTGTGTATTTCACTCCCTCCTCAAGCCAGATTCAATGGGAATAAGGTTGATCCATTCCCTTTTGCCTTCCTATTCTTCCCCTCCATTGTAACCATTTCCCCTTGCCTCTTATGTATGAGATAGTTTACCCCAATCTCTCTATCCCCATCTCCTCTTATTATATTCCTCTAACCTCTTAATTTCACCTTTTAAGTATCATCCCTTCCTGTTAAATTGGTCCTGTGCCCTCTATGTATCTATGTATACCTATAAACATATATACACCCATTCACATATGTATTCATATGCCCATATACCCTCATATATATATTTCTAATCCCTTCAACTACTGAGAAAAGGTTCATGAGTTACAATTATTGTTTTTCTATGTAGTAATGTTAATAGTTCCACTTTTATAAGTTCCTTATGATTTCTTTTCCCTGTTTACCTTCTCATGCTTCTTTTGCTTCTTGTATCTGAATGTCAAATTTTCTATTCAACACTGGATTTTTCAGTAAGAATGCCTGAAAGTCCTCTATTCCATTGAATGAGCATATTTTCCCCTGACACATGATACTTAGTTTTGCTGGGTAGGTGACTCTTGGTTTTAATGACAGCTCCTTTGCCCTCCAAAATATCATATTCCAAGCCCTTTGATACATCAATGTAGAAGCTGCCAGATGCTGGGTTATCCTGATTGTGCTTCCACAATATTCAAATTGTTTCCTCCTGGCTGCTTGTAATATTCTCTCCTTAATCTGGGAATTCCAGAACCTGGCTCTAATATTCCTAGGAGTTTTCTTTTTGGGATCTTTTTCAGGAGGTGATCAATGGATTCTTTCATCCTCTATTTTGCCCTCTGGCACTAAAACATCAGGGAAGTTTTCTTTGAGAACTTCCTGGAGGATGATTTCTAGGTTCTTACTTTGGTCATGTTTTTCAGGTAGTCCAATAAATTTAAAATTATCTCTCCTGGATCTATTTTCCAAGTCAGTGGTTTTTCCCATGAGATATTTCACTTTGCCTTCTATTCTTTCATTTGTTTGGATCTGTTTAACAGCATCTTGATTTCTCATAAAGTCATTAGCTTCCATTTGCTCCAGTCTAATTCTGAAGCAATGGTTTTCTTCATTGAGCTTTTGAGATTCTTTTTCCATCTGGCAAATTTGGCTTTGTAAGGCATTCTTCTCCTCACTGCCTTTTTGAACCTCCTTTGCCATTTGAGTCAGTCTGTTTTTTAAGGTATTATTTTCCTCAGTCAGGCTGTTGACTCTCATTTCATAATTTTCTTGCATTGTTCTCCTTTTTCTTCCCAATTTTTCCTCCACTTCTCTTATCTGCTTCTTAAGGTCCTCTATGGCCTCTAAGCAGCTTATATTTTCCTTTGAAGCTTTTGGTGCAGGAGTTCTGACTTCACTGTTTTCTTCCTGTTCCATGCTTTGTTCCTTTTTGTCCCCAAAATAGGAGTGTAATATTGGAATCTTCTGTCTGCTTTGTTTCCTTTGCTTCCTCATTTTTCCACTCAGTTACTTGACTTTTGGGCTTTTTGTCACAGTAGGACTCTGCCACTAGACAGGGGAGCTTTCATCCCAAACGCTGGGGTTTTCTCAGCTGCCAGAGGTATTAGATGGGTGCCCTCTCCGAGGTCTCCACATGCTCTGGCAAGCTGGACACACACCTCAGGACCTCCATCCTATACTGAAATCCAGATCCAAGAAGGTTAATGCAAGATCATTTACCCCTCAGACTGGTTCTTCGTCCCCCTACACTCTGCAGGCCAGGAGCTGAAGCCACCAGGTGTCACTGGCTGACTGTGCCTGGGTCTCAGCAGCTTCTCCCCCAGGGGGTAAAAGCCAAGCACTCTGACTTACTGGGTCATAAAGTCCAGACTGCACTGACCTCTCACTTTGTCCGCATCTATGTGTTGATAAATCTCGAAATGGCCACAGCTGCTTCTGATATGGAGTCCCTCTGGCAGGCTGCTGGTCATACCTGCCCTGGGGCTAAAGCCTTGTCATGGGGTGTGGCTCGGCTCCCAGAGTGCTGCAATGTCTGATTCCTGCTGGTCTACTGGGCTGTCCTCAGTGGGACGTTAGCTTCTCTGTGTCATTTTGTGGGTTCTGAAGCTCCAAAGTTTGTTTAGAGTCCCCTTTTTACATGGATTGGGGAATTTGGAAGCTGGAGCCTCAGTCAGGTTGTGCTTCTACTCTCCCATCTTGGCTCTGCCCCACCCCCTTCCTGGGAGGCTTTTCTTGATCTCCTACAGGCCTTGTGAATCTGAATCTTGTAAACTAAAAGTAAACAAATTAGTAAAGACAAAAAAAAAACAATGAAAATGGTGAATTCACCACTAATGGGGAAGAAATCAAAAGAATAGTTAGGAGCTATTTTGCCCAAGTGAATGGCAATAAATTTGACAGTCTTAGTGAAATGGATGAATATTTACAAAATATAAATTTCCCAGATTAACAGAAGACAAAATAAAATACTTAAATAAACTTATTTCAGAAAAGGAAATTGAACAACCCATCAATGAACTCCCTAGGGGGAAAAAATAATCTCCAGGTCCAAATGGATTTACAAGTGAATTCTATCAAATATTATAAAGAACAATTAATTTGAATACTATATAAACTATTTGGAAAAGTAGGTGAAGAATGAGTACTATCAAATTTCTTTTATGCCACAAATACATTGCTAGTACCTAAAAAAGTTAAAGTCAAAATAGGTGAAGAAAATTACAAGTCAATTTTCCTAATTAATATAGATGAAAAAAATTTATACAAAATTTAGTTAAGAGATTAGAGTAACATATCATGAGGAAAATATACTATTACCATGTGGGATTTATGCCAAGAATGCAGACCTGGTTCGATATTAAGAAAACTATTAGATTAATTGACCATATCAATAATAAAACTAAGGAATGATATGATTCTCAATAGATTCAGACAAAAGTTTGACTAAATACAGCACCCATTCTATTAAACAAACAAACTAGAGAACATAGGAATAAAGGAGATATTCCTTAAAATGATAAGCTGTATGTATTTAAAATGATCAGCAAGCATTATCTGTAATTGGGATAAGTTAGAAGTAGTCCCAATAATATCATGGGTGAAATAAGGATACCCATTATCACCATTATCATCCAATATTTTACTGTCAGTGTTAGCTTTAGCAATAAGAGAAGAAAAAGAAATTGATGGAATTAGAACAGGTAATGAGAAAACAAAACTATCGCTCTTTGCAGATGATATGATGGTATGCTTAGAGAATCCTAGAGAATCATCTAAAAAGCTACCTGAAACAATGAACAACTTTAGCAAAGTTGCAGGATATAAATACTAATAATGAATCATAAATAAATAAAACATAAATCATTAACATTTCTGTATATTAATTCTGTGTATTAATACCAAATCCCAGCAGCAAGAGATAGAAAGAGGAATTCCATTTAAATTAACTATAGAAAATATTTAACACTTGGAAGTTCACCTGACAAGACAAACCAAGGTACTCTATTAACAAAATTATAAAACAATTTTTGCACTATACAATCTGAAAAATATCAATTGCTCATGAGTAGGTTGAGGTAATATAGTAAAAAATTACAATTCTGGGAGGCAGTCCTGGAAGGCGTGGCACGGCAGGCCCAGAATGGGCCTGATCAACTCAGAGAGCAAGTCTTCCCACCAACCACAAGGGCCACTACCAGGCCTATCACCAAAGGGCTGGGACTGGAAAGAGAAAGGTAAGAAGCAAATACAGGGGCCCCTGTCCTGGACAGCAGACACTCCTGGGATTACCACTTCATAGCCCAGAAATTTTAAAAAAGCTCCTTTCAGGACCTCCAAAGACCAAGATGACAGAGTGAACCTCACTTGCTCCAACCCCCCCCCATGACCCTGAAAACATAGTAATTCTTGCCCCAGGGCAAAACCCTCTACAGTAAAGGCTTGGGATTCCCAGAGGAAGGGTGTGGCTAGGGCCTTGGCTCAAAATGGGTAGAAAGCAGACTACAAAGACAAAGGATCTGGAGTCCTACTATCCTCAAAGGGAGGAACCAACCTCAGAGGGAGACAATGTGGACTCCACATCTAAAGCTTAAACACCAACAGGGAATGGGTCCCAAGCACAGAAGGCTCTCCTAGATGAGATCAAAAGGAACTTTGTAAACAAAGTGAGAGAGATAGAAGACAAAATGAACAATTCTCTCAAAACCAAAATAGCAAAATTAGAAAAACATTATAATGAGGAAAACATCTCTCTAGAAAGAAAAGTGTATGATATGGAAAAGGAGCTCCAAAAATTAATTAAGGAAAAGGATTTGCTAAAAACTAGAATTAACCAAATGGACACAACTCTATGAGGAACCAAGAATTAGTCAAGCAAAACAACAAGAATGAAAAATTAGAAAAAGAGATAAAATATCTCAAAGAAAAAAATAACTGACCTGGCAAACAGATCCAGGAGAGATAATCTGAGAATCATAGGCCTACCAGAAAATTATGATGAAAAAATGAGCCTGGACAACATTCTCCAAGAGCTCATTAAGGAAAACTGCCCTGAGATACTAGAACCTGAGGGTAAAATAGAAATCGAGAGAATCCACTGGACACCTGCTGAAAGAGATCGCAAACTGAAAAGTCCTCGAAATGTTGTGGCCAAATTCCAGAACTACCAGATAAAAGAGAAAATACTTAAAGCGGCCAGAAAGAAACAATTCAAATATGGAGGGTCCGCAGTGAGGATTGCACAGGATTTGGCAGCCTCTACACTGAAAGATCGGAGGCAATGGAATTCAATTTTCCAGAGCACAAAAGATCTCGGGTTACAACCAAGGCTCACATACCTAACAAGACTGAGCATATTCTTCCAGGCAAAGAGATGGTCAGTCAACGACCTTCTTGATAAAAAAGCCAGAACTCAATGGAAAATTCAACCTCCAATTACAAGATGCAACAGTGACTTAGAAAGGTAAACAAGGAGAACACATACACACCCTGCTATTTGATAAGAGCAAACTGGTTATAGACAAGTAGAGGGTATGAGTATAAAATACACAAAATGATGATTTAAAAAAATCTTATTAAGGGGCTACAAAGGGACTGCAATGGAAGAAAGGGAATGGATGAAGTGGAAAAGGATAAATTATGCCACACATAAAGGCATGAAAACTGTATAGCAGAGGAAAAAAAGGGAGGGAATTGGGAAGCACATTAGCTTTTCCCTCATTGGTTCTGGTACAAGGAGGGAATAACAACCAGTTAAGCATAGGATTCTATGGAGAAGAAATGTAAAAAATATCATTTTAGAGGGAAAGAGGGGAGGGAGAGGAGCTTCACATGAGACTTGTTCCTGTCACTCTTGGTGCGAAGAAGAAATAATATACTTCATTAAGTATAAAAATACCCTAGACATAGTAGGAGGGGGAAAGGGTTACAAAAGGGGCATGGGAGTGGTTTGTAGGGAGGCAAGAAGTAAGGGGAAAGGGGAGGAAAAGAGAGGGGGGCTGATAAGGGAACACTGAGGGAGGTGGTGGTCAAAAGGGAAACTATTTAGGGGGGGAAGGGAGAAGGGAGGGAAAATATGAACATTAACAGGGGCGGGAATAGGATGGAGGTAAAGAAACAGATAACAATCATAACTGTAAATGTGAATGGAATGAACTCTCCCAAAAAATGGAGACTGATAGCAGAATGGATTAGAAACCAGAATCCTACAATATGCTGTTTATAAGAAACACATCTGAAACAGAGGGATACACACAAGGTAAAGGTAAAAGGTTGGAGTAAAATATATCATGCCTCAGCTAAAGTAAAAAAAGCAGGGGTAGCAATCCTTATCTTAGATAAAGCAAAATCAAAAATTGACCTAATTAAAACAGATAAGGAAGGAAACTGTATCTTGCTAAAAGGCACCATCGAGAATGAAGCAATATCATTACTTAACATATATGCACCAAGTGGTGTAGCATCCAAATTCCTAGAGGAGAAGGTAAAGGAATTAGAGGAAGAAATAGATACCGTGTTTCCCCGATAATAAGACCTATCCCGAAAATAAGCCCTCCCCTTACTGTGTAAGATTCCTCTAAAATAAGCCCTCCCCCAAAAATAAGCCCTATTGAGATTGCTACTGTAGTGAAGGTGATCTTCTGCGCTACACACTACATTACGGTACCCTCAATATGCACCGTCCCCTCCCCCCATGAAACTCACGCCACCCTCCGAGCTGCATCCAATCAGAGCTGCAGCAGTGAGCGCGTCATCCTGTTCTTCCCCAGTGATTTGCTTATTGAATAAAGGTACATTTTTTTTATTCACATTTACCTGTTTATTAAAATTGCTGTCAATGTTCATTAAAATAAGCCCTCCCCTGAAAATAAGCCCTCTGGTGTTTTTCTGTCCAAAAAATTTAATAAGACAGTGTCTTATTATCGGGGAAACACGGTAGCAAAACTATACTAGTGGAAGACCTTAATCTCCCCCTCTCTGACCTTGATAAACCCAACCTCAAAGTAAACAAGAAAGAAGTTAAGAAGGTGAACAGGATTTTAGAGAGGATAGGTATGATAGATCTCTGGAGAAAACTGAATGGGGATAAAAAGGAATATACTTTCTTCTCAGCAGTTCATGGCACATACTCAAAAATTGACCACGTTCTAGGGCATAAAAACCTCACAATTCTATGCAGTAAGGCAGAAGTATTAAATGCATGCTTCTCAGATCATGATGCAATATAAAATAAATGCAATAAAGGGCCAGGGAAAGACAGACTAAAAACTAATTGGAAATTAAACAATTTAATCCTAAAGAATGAGTGGGTCAAACAAGAAATTATAGAAATAATTAGTAATTTAATTCAAGAGAATGATAATAATGAGACAACATACCAAAATTTTTGGGATACATTAAAGGCAGTTCTTAGGGGAAGTTTTATATCCCTGAGTGCATACATGATTAAATTAGAGAAAAGGAGCTCATCGAATTGGGCATGCAACTAAAAATCCTAGAAAAAGAACAAATTCAAAATCCCCAATTAAATACTAAATTAGAAATATTGAAAACCAAAGGATAGATTAATAAAATTGAAATTAAGAAAACTATTGAATTAATAAATAAAACCAAGTGCTGTTTTTATGAAAAAACAAACAAAATTGATAGATTTTTAGTCAATATAATAAAAAAGAAGGAAGAAAAACAAATTATGAGTATCAAAAATGAAAAAGGTGAATCTTCCTCCAATGAAGAGGAAATCAAAACAATAATTAGGAATTATTTTTCCCAATTTATGCACATAAATTTGACAATCTTAGTAAAATGGATGGATATTTACAAACATACAAGTTGCCCAGATTAACTGAATAGGAAGTAATTTACTTAAATAATCCCATCTCAGAAGAAGAAATTGAATAAGCCATCAGTCAACTCCCTAGGAAAAAAATCCAGGGCCAGACAGATTCACTATTGAATTCTATCAAACATTTAAAGAACAACTGATTCCAATGTTCTACAAACTATTTGGGAAAATTAGTGAAGAAGGAGTCCTACCAAATTATTTGTATGACACAAATATGGTACTGATACCTAAAGCAAGAAGAGATAAAACCGAGAAAGAACAGTATAGACCAATCTCCCTCATGAATATAGATGCAAAATTCTAAATAAAATACTAGCAAAATGACTACAGCAACTTATCTCAAGAATAATACAATTTGATCAGGTAGGATTTATTCCAGGAATGCAAGTATGTTTTAATATTAAGAAAACCATCAGTATAATTGATCATATAAATGATAAAACTAGCAGAAACCACATTATCATCTCAATAGATACAGAAAAGGCTTTTGACAAAATACAACATCCATTCCTATTAAAAACATTAGAAAGTATAGGAATAAATGGAGCCTTTCTTAACATAATAGGTAGTATCTATGTATAGCCATCAGCAAGTATTATATTTAATGGGGAGAAGCTAGAAGCATTTCCCATATGATCAGGTGTCAAACAAATGTGTCCACTATCACCCCTCTTATTCTGGTACTAGAAATGTTACCAGTAGCAATTAGAAAAAAAAAAGAAATCAAAGGAATCAAGTTAGGCAAAGAAGAGACCAAGGTATCACTCTTTGCAGATAATATGATGATATGCTTAGAGAATCCTAGAGAATCAAGTAAAAAATTACTTGAGACAATAAATAAATTTGGCAAAGTTGCAGGATATAAAATAAACCTACATAAATCTTCGGCATTCCTATATATTTCCAATGAAATTCAACAGCAAGAGATAGAAACAGAAATCCCATTTAAAGTTACTGTAGACATTATAAAATATTTTGGAATCTACCTGCCAAAACTAACCCAGGACCTATATGACCACAACTACAAAACACTTTTCACACAAATAAAGTCGCATCTAAGTAATTGGAAAAATATCAATTGCTCATGGCTGGGTCGAGCTAATATAATAAAAATGACAATTTTACCTAAATTAAATTACATATTTACTGCCATACCAATCAATTTACCAAAAAACTACTTTATAGAGCTAGAAAAATAGTAACAACATTCATTTGGAAGAATAAATGGTCCAGAATATCAAGGGGATTAATGAAAAGAAATTCTAGGGAAGGTGGACTAGCTATACCAGATTTTAATCTGTATTATAAAGCAGCAGTCATCAACACTACTTGCTACTGGCTGAGGAATTGAAGAGTGGGCCAATGGAATAGATTAGGCACATGAGATTCAGAAGTCAATGACTTTAGTAATCTATTGTTTGATAAACCCCCAGACCCTTGTTTTTTGGGATAAGAACTCACTATTTGACACAAATTGCTGGGAAAACTGGAATATAGTATGGCATAAACTGAGTATAGACCATTATCTAACACCATATACCAAAATCAAGTCTAAATGGGTGCATGATCTAGGTATAAAGGTTGATACTGTAAGCAGTCTCCTAAAACAAGGAATAGTTTACCTATCAGACTTGTGGAGAGGGAAAGACTTTATGACTTAACAAGAATTAGAGAACATTATAAAATGTAAAATGGATAATTTTGACTACATGAAATTGAAAAGCTTCTGTACAAACAAAATAAATGTAACCAAGATTAAGAGGGAGGGGGGAAATTGGGAAAGCATCTTTACAACCTATGTCTCTGACAAAGGACTCATTTCTAAATTGTACAGAGAATTGAGCCAAATTTATGAGAATACAAGTCATTCCCCAATTGATAAATGGTCAAAGGATATGAACAGGTAGTTTTCAGAGAAAGAAATTAAAGATATCTATAAGCACATGACAAAATGCTCTAATTCACTATTGATTAGAGAAATGCAAATCAAAACAATTCTAAGGTACCACATCTCACCAGTCAGATGGGCTAAGATGACAAAACAGGAAAATGACAAATGCTGGAGAGGATGTGGGCAAATTGGAACACTAATGCATTGCTGTTGGAGTTGTGAACTGATCCATCCTTTCTGCAGAGCAATCTGGAATTATGCCCAAAGGGCTATAAATACTTTCATACCCTTTGATCCAGCAATACCACTCCTAAGGTTATATCCCAAAGAGATCATAGAAATGGGAGAAAGACCCATATGTACAAAAATGTTTATTTCAGATCTTTTTGTGGTAGCAAAGAATTGGAAATTAAGCGGGTGCCCATCAATTGGGGAATGGCTGAACAAGTTGTGGTATATGCATGTTATGGAATACTATTGTACTATAAGAAATGAAGAGCAGACGATCTTCATATTTAGCTGGAGAGGCTTATACAAACTGATGCTGAGTGAGAAGAGCAGAACCAGGAGAAATTTGTGCACAATTACAGACACAATGTATGTGTAATGACCAACTTTGATACACTGGACTCTTCTCAGCAATGCAGTGATATAAGTCAATCCCAAAAGACTCATGATGGAGAGAAATATGTGCATCCAGAGAAAGAACTAGAAAGAACTAAGTTTATATCCACGTGGAAGCAAAATACCTGATCTTTTTCCTTCTCTTATTTGGTTTTATGTCCTCTTTACCATTTTTTTTTCATTCCAGCTGGTACAATGTCCTTATAAACTGACTAATGTTCAATGTGAAAGTATTTACAGATCCTATACTTGACTATATACCACCATGGGGGGAGGCGAGGGAGGAGGACAAAGTGTGAAACTCAAGGAATTGTGCAGTTGAATCCTGTAAACTAAAAGGAAAGAAACAAATTTATTTAAAAAAAATAAAAAATACAATTCTGTCTAAATTAATTTACTTTCAATGCCATAACAATTATAGTACCAAAAATTAATTTTTTAGCTAGAAAAATCACATAAAATTGCAAAAGAACAAAAGGTCAAGAATATCACAGGAATTAATAAAAATGCATAACAAGGGGGCCTAGTTATCTAAAATTATGTTTTAAAGTAGCAATTATCAAAACTTTTTAGTATTGGCTGAGAAATAGAGAGGTTAGTAAATGGAATAAATTATGTACAGAAGACACAGTAGTAATTGACTATAGTAATCAATTGTTTGGGTAAACCTAAAGTGAACTCACTATATGAAAATAATCTGCTATGAACACTGAAAATAGTATGGCAGAAATTAGGCATAGATCAACATCACATCCTGTACCAAGATAAGATCTATATTTCTACATGTTTTGGACATAAAGGGTGATACCATAAGCAAATTAATAGAGCAAGGAATAGTTTAACTCACATCTATGGAAAATGGAAAGATGTATAATCAAACAAGAAATGGAGAACATTATGAAATGCAAAATTGATCATTTTTATTACAGTAAATTATTATATTTTGCAAAGCAACCCAATGCAAACAATATTAGAAGACATGTATATAGTTGGGAACAGTTTTATAGCCAGTGTTTCTGGCTATAAAAGTCTCATTTCTATAAAGGTCTCATTTCTAAGAGATATAGAGAACTGAGTCAAATTTTATAAGAATAAAAACTATTTCCCTACAGATAAGTGTTCAAAGATATGAACAGGCAATTTTCAAATGAAGATTCTCAAGCTATCTATAATGATATAGAAAAAATATATTCCAAATCACTATTGATTAGAAAAATGTAAATTGAAAAAAATTCTGATGTACAACATCACATCTATCAGATTGTCTAATTTGACACAAGGAAAATGAGAAATTTTGGAAAGGATGTAGGAAAATGGGGACGCTATGGGGTGGAGTCAAGATGGCAGAATAAAAGCAGGAACTTGCTTGAGTTCATTCCCCAGTCTGCTCCAATACCTGTAAAAATGACTCTAAATAAATTTTAGACCTAGACAACCCATAAAATTACAGAGTGAAGTACATCTCCAGCTGAAGAGTGCCTGGCAAGCTGACAGGAAGTGTCTATTGTACCAGGCTGGGAGTGGAGCACCATTTGGTGAGGACTGAGCTGGCAAAGCTGTGTCAGAGCAGACCTCAGGGGACTGAATCTCTAGCAACTGTGATAGTTTCCAGACTTCTTAATCCACAAACGCTAAATACAAGGTAAAAGGTCAATGGGGAAACTGTTGGATGTGGGTGAGAAAAGAGTGTGGTCTGACCCAAAGCCCTGGGATGGCAGAGTTGGTGGCAGTGGCACCAGTAGCAGCAGCTATAGCAGCATCAACTACTTCTGTAGCTCCAGGCCCACACAGATGGAGGAGGAATCAAGTGGACAATCAGAGGGTAATTGTAGGAATTGCTTTGCTGGCACTGAGACAGGATTCTCTTGCTTTTTCCTACTTGGATCTGGGTTGAAGTCTTAGGTGGCAGTCTTTGGGTGAGAAAGAGCACTGGCATGGCAGAGCTTGTTGTTGTTATTGAGAGGGAGTACTCCTAACAGTTCTGAGGCAGGTGCCTAGAAATGGTTCAGACAATAGCTGGGCAAACGCCCAGAAATTTGAGACACAGCACTTTCTGCTATGAAAGCAGAGTCCTACCCAGGCAAAAAGCTCAAAAGTCAAATAATTGACAGGGAAAATGAAGAAACAAAGGGAAAAAAATCAGATTGTAGACTCTTTGATGACAAGATTAAAACATAAAACCAGAAGACAGCAAAGTCAAAACTCTTGAATCAAAAGCCTCTAAGAAAAATATGAATTGATTGCAGTCCATGGAGGGGATCAAAAGGATTTTGAAAATCAAGTAAGAGAAGTAGAGGAAAAATTAGCAAGAGAAATGAAAGTTATGTAAGAAAATCATTCTCAGCGAGTAAGAGCACCAGCTCCAGTGTCAGGATGACCTGGGGATAAAATCTGGGCTCAGACACTTAGCACCACACCCAGAAATAACTGGCCATGAAATCTTGAGAAGGTTACTTAACCCTGATTGCTTAAAAAAAAGAAAGAAAATCATGAAAAACAAGTAAACAGCTTGTTAAGGGAAACCCCCCAAAATACTGAAGAAAATATCACTTTAAAAAGTAGACTAACTCAAATAGCAAAAGAGTTCCAAAAAGCCAATGAGGAGAAGAATGCCTCAAAAAGCAGAACTGGCCAGATGTAAAAAGAAGTTCAAAAGCTCACTGAAGAAAATAGTTCCTTCAAAATTAGATTGGAGCAAATGGAAATTAATGACTGTGAGAAGTCAAGATATTATAAAACTGATCCAAAAGAAAAAAAAATACAAGACTGTGAAATATCTTATAAGAAAAACAACTGACCTGGAAATACATCCAGAAGAGACAATTTTAAATTATTGAACTACCTGAAAGCCAAGATCAAAAAAAAAGAGCCTAGACATCATCTTTCAAGAAAAAATTTGCCTACCCTTCCTCCCCACCTGTGATTCAGCAGGTTTTTCTCTTTACTCTTTCTTTTTTTAAATTTTATAATTTGAGCTATTCACAAGATTATGTGCCATGAGTACTCACTCTTAAATACTAGTGCCTCAGTATTGGTCAAACTCTGGAGTAATTAACAGGTTTGACTTTAATGCAGTAAATATGCATTTGGTCTGTACTGATTATGGAATAAACACATCTATTAAAGAAAGCAACTGGGTGCTACAGTGAATAAAATGCTGGCCTTGGAGTCAGGAGTACCTGAGTTTAAATCTGGCCTCAGACACCTGACACATTTATTAGCTGTGTGACCTTGGGCAAGGCACTTAACCCCAATTGCCTTGCCTTCCCCCCTTCAAAACAGAAAGAATTTATCAAGGAAAACTTTCCTGATATTCTAGAACCAGAGGGTAAAATAGAAATTGAAAGAATTCAGTGATTACGTTCTGAAAAACATCCCAGGGCTCTGTCTGCCTTTGAGCCCATGTGACAGTTTGGTGAATCCAGGTAGGAAATGGGACCATGGAAGGGGATCCAGGGAATCTGAGAAACTACCCCACGTCGAGATGAAAGAAGACTTTACTTGGATACTGTTTACTGCCTGAGAAGATTGTAACTTATTTGTGACTGAGGGTTGGATGGCCTGTGTATTTTACACTAAACCTTAAGAAAGTTCTGGGTAGTGACTGATATTATAACTTAGTGTGCCCCATGAGTGGAAAACTTTTGACTACTGTATTTTGTGACTCTTAAGGAGGTAAGCCTCCTTAAGGATGATTGAATGATTGAGTTGATTGAATGATTGAGTTACTAAGTGATTGATTGGTTAAATGATTATACTTTTTTCAAAACTGTGTGACCATTGTGGTAAAAACTAAGTGGCTATTTTCTGTGATAAGTTGTAACATTGTGAATGCTGTACTTTAATTTACTGTGAATGTTTTGCTCTGATTTGTTATTGAATAAATAGAGCATTCACTATACTAAGTAATCAGAACCTTAAAAGCTGTTCACAGGGGTGGCTAGGTGGTGCAGTGAATAGAGCACCAGGCCTGGAGTCAGGAGGACCTGAGTTCAAAGCCGACCTCAGACACTTAACACAAAAACTAGCCAGGTGACCTTGGGCAAGTCACTGTGATAGTAATGGCAATTAAAGATTCCCCTGTATTGGCTTGGTTTTCAAATTGATTGTGTTAAAACCCAGAGCTTGTTAATCCCACCTGTGGGATGGGCTTGTTGATGTGAAAAGAAAGTCCTGAACTGGGAGGAGCTGGTGACAGAGATTTGGAGAGACAAGAGAGAGGCGGAAGATCTTTTTGGAAGCAGCACCTCGTGGAGAGAGAGAGAGACTAAGAGAATTGCTGGTGGCCGCTTTGAATTGCCCTGGACTTTTGAGATCTGCCCCCTGAGCTGCCAAGGACTGAGGAGAAGTGGCTGTTTTGCTGGTACTTTGTCTGTCTGTTTTGATGTTGTTTTGCCAGATTTGTCCACTAGTGAAAGACAGTCCTGTTGTTGAAGAAGTCCTGGAACCTGGCTGTTCGCCAAGAAGCCCTGAGACTGTCCTGCAGACAGAGAGTGAATACTGTCCACTGGTGAAGGACAGTGCTGTTGTTGCAGGGGTCTGGAGACTGTCCTGCAGACAGAATGAATACTGTCCACTGGTGAAGGACAGTGCTGTTGTTGCAGGGGTCTGGGAACCTTTCTGTTGGTTCAGAAGCCCTGAAGAAGGATTTTCTTGTTGTATGTTTAGAGAAATCCTGGGAGAGGGTTTTGCTAATGTTTTCAGGGGTTCTAGGACTGTTCTACAGACAGAGGATGAATTGATGAAGGGACTGGCAATGTATCTTGTGGCCTTGCTAAGCCTTGTCTCCCCAGGAACTAAGATTGCTGAGAACTTGCCTCATGTCAAGATGAAGAAAAGACCTCCATTTGGGTATTAAGTGCTGTGTTTAAACTTGATGTAACTCTGGGGTAGATTCAATTGTGATCCAGGGGTGGGGAACTTTTGACCTTATTGTGCTCTGTGATTGACAAATGAAGGTACTTTACTTATGTTTGGAAACTAATCTCCATTTGAGAAGAGGGGTTTTGTGGTGGACCAAATGAAGGTATAGCCTAGGGGTGGAGAAGTATTTAGAACAGGGACTTTGTAATTGATTGAATGATTGGAAGGTCCTGGGGTGGGGTAGTACTTAGAGATTATTTAATCACACTTAGTAAATGCTGTATTTTGAATGATGTCATGTTTTGATCTTCTCTGTTTTTGGTTGGTCACTGAATAAAATGGAGAGCACCTATGCTGGTATTTTGAACCTTGGGAAATTGCCTTTCCTTGGCATTACATTACAGTCACTTATCCCCAATTGTCCTAGCTTCCCTCCTCTGCAAAGAAAAAAAAAAAGCTGTTCACAGTAGCATTCTTCTGGATAGCTGCTCATGCTTGGCTTTACAGCTAGCCATCTGTAAAAGGTAAATAAGAGAAAGACAAGAATCAAAGATAATTCTAATATTGTGAAGGGGTGTAACTCTACTCTTGAATTATATGCATTCCGTAAACATTTGAATGAAAAAAGTAAATGAATAAATGAAATGTGAATCTAAAGTTAGTTTTTGCTAAAGTGTTAACATGTTTGTGTCTGTGAGAGGGAGGGAAGGAGAGACAGAGAGACAGAAAGAGATAAGGAGAGAAAGAAATCAATACTCTTTTCTAAGAGGTTTAGTTTAGCCTCAGGTCTTCGATTTATATTTTATTTTTTACTCAATATTTAAAAGAGCATTGTCAATATCACAAGTATTTAAAACTTTTTCATATTATGTTCAATAATGCTGAATTATGTGTCTGAAAGTTGATTCAAGGAAAGGAGTAATAGAGTAATGTAATAGAGTACTGATTGCATACTTTATCAAGGGATGGGTGTAACCTTGGATACATTTTAAGACTTTGATAGAAGACATGTTCTGCCAGGTTGTATTATATGAGAAATACTTAAAATATGTTCTCAATAATAGAATATATGCCCCTCCACCAAATATAACTCTTCCCCAATTTCGAAAGGCATCATTGCTTCAGTCAATCACTAGATTAGTCCCCAATCAAGTATAGCCCAACTATGTCTTTTTCCTATGAAATTGTTTTCCATGTCCTACCATAAAATCTCTATTGCAGAAACACTAAAATATTGAAAGCCTTCCTCTAAGGTTTTGGGGTTTCATTTTTGTTTTTTCTAGCCTTCCTTTCGGTCAAGTACTCCAGTTATCCCTTATAACCCCAAAACAGTTATCCCTGTTTTGATTTGTCTACCTGGTATTTCAGATACCAGTTGCTAACTTTGACCTTTTTTCAAGAAAATAATCACTGTCAATATGTTCTAGTCATCTTCAACCTAAAATGTGAGATCTTTCTAAAATTATTACCTCTTTTTCCAACAACATCAACAAATTTGCCTACCATTTCTGGAGTTTGTCACAGGCAGATTAATGTCAATGAAGTTTGTGCTTTTTTGTTAATTCACTTTTTTTAAATTTTTTCATTCACAAACTTTTTGTGATAGTTGAAGAATATTTCTTTGTCTTTATATCAATCAGTATGTTTCAGAAACAATGCAAAACATCCTCAAGGAGTTCATATTCAAATTGACAAGACAAGCATGAATATAATTAGGGACATGCAAGATCAGTATAAATTAGATGGAAAGTAGTTTCAGAAGGGGAAACACTTGAAATTTAGGAGTGAAGTTGGAAAAGACTTAGAAGAAAGTGCAATCTGAGCTGACTTCTGATGGAAGTCAGGAAAATAAAGAGATGAATTTGAATTTGATGGAGATTATCCCCCTTCTGAAACTACTTTCCATCTAACCCTGCATTGAGATTGCATGGAATTGAGAGCTGAGGTGTCAAGTGGGAATAAAACAAGTAGATCATGTTGCTGAATTGTATTATTTATGGAGGTAAGTACAGTAGAAGAAGACCGTATAAAGGCCAAATTGTAAAAGGCTTGAAATGGCTATAAATATAAACCACTGTACTTTGTTGCATTAAATGTTTGATGGTCAGACCTACACTTTGGGAAAAACTCTTTAGCAATTTAGTGGAGAATGATCGGGAATGTGAATGAACTGATGTGACTTTTAGCAAAATTCAACTCATGTAATGAGTGGTCATTCATGTGACAGAAACAATGTCACTTTTCTTTCTTTGAACTCTACTGATCTACTCCCAGATGACTCATTCAACAAAGGGCCTTATTATTCATTCTTTATTGTCTTGGTAGGGTAATTTCTCCCTGAATTTCCATCCACCCTGACCTGACATTATGCCTTCCTCTATATAGAAACTGAGTCATTTTTTTATTTATTTATGTACCACCTATGCACCTATCTATTTGACCAGTTTTCTACCATGAACCTAATCTTCCCTCATTTAATATAAGCAAATAGAGAAGTGATTTTTATTGATTTCCAGAGTGATAGTTATTCATTTCAGAGGAGCGAGAGAATATCGTATTTAGCAGTTCAGCCCAGAATTCAGACCTGGGGATAATAAGCAGGTAAATGACACTTAACCAGGTTGTTCAGACAACACAAATTCTAGAGTGGGGGTAGAGGTAGTTTCCCAAGGCAATATTCAGCAATGGGACAGATTTGTTTTTGTTTTTTTTTGAGTTATTGGGGTTAAGTAACTTGCTCAAGGTTACACGGCCAGTTATTTCTGGGTGTGGTGCTGAGTGTCTGAGCCCGGGATTCGATCTCCAGGTCATCCCAACACTGGAACCGGTGCTCTTACTCGCTGAGCCACCTGGCCGCCCCTCAGATTTGTTTTTAGATTGTAAAATGAATTGAAGGCATTTTTTTCAATTCTCACCATTTCTGAATATTGATTTTGTTGACTTTTTAAAAATCTACCTAATATTTCCTATTCTTTTCTATCCTCCACATCTGGACCCTAAAAAAAAATTACTAGTCCTCTTGCTCTGTGGAGAACACTGAATTCCCTAGAAATGAATTGCTTTACCATCCCTTTCCTCCACCTTACAATTCCTCTGTTTTAGATTTTATTACTTTGCTATTAGTCTCTGGGGAAGAAATGTCCCTTTCTCTTACCAAAGCTCACTTTTGCTCTCTAATTTTTCTTTATTTTCCTCTGCCTGACAATTTTGTTAGATATTTCCCATAAAAAAACAAACACTTGCACACCTTTCCAGTTTTGCCTCCAATTACTTCTCTCCCCATATATTACATTCTATCTAACCTAACCTATTTTTAGTTTTCTTATTGTACTTTTTATATGACAGCAGTTACTTCCTCCTGAAATCTCTTCCTTTCCCTCCCCCTTCTTATAGTTTATACTATATCTAATGAAAATTTTCCCATTCTTTCAGGCTTAATTCAAATCTCACTTACCTCATGAATCCAACCTTCACAGAACAAATCCCAAAGGATTCTTTGATGTCTGAATTCAGTCAAAGAACTTCATTTGAGGACCTATAGGGCCACATGTGGCCTTGAGGACTCAGGTTCCTCAGCCTGGTCCTAAACCCACCAAAATTTAAACTTCTTATGTTAAATGTTCTCTTCATTTGAAAATTTTCTCAAAGCACTTTGTCAGGATCCAACTTATATAATTATCATATTGCTCATTAATATATTTATTTGTTAATATATTTTATTTTCCTATAATTACTAAGAAAACAGGGACAGTTTCCATGTTAACAAGAGAAATAACAATAACACTAATAATAACTACCCTATGTATATCACCTACCTTGTGCTAAGTTCTTGACAAATATTATCTTATTTTATCTTCACAATAACCTTGAGGGAGAGATTATATTAATATCTTTATTTTACAGATAAGAAAACTGAGGGAAAGAGAGGTTAAGTGAATTGGCCAAGGTCACACAGCTAGTGATTTAGGTAGGATTTGGGCTCATGTCTTCTTGGTTCCTAGTCCAATACTCTATTCATTGCACTACCCAGTAACCATTTTTAAAATTTCTGGTTTATATGAATGATTTTTAAAGCATTTATTAAGTGCAATACAACAGGCTAATTGCTAAGTATACAAATTGAAAAATAAATCTCTTCTTCCCATTGACAAAATCACATTCTAATTGTGGAGATACTATATATTGAAGGTTTCAAGTCACTTTGCAATGTCCTATTTTCCTTTAGGTGCAACAACAAGATATATGGTAATCCATTATCTCTAAGGTCATTTATACTGATAAAAATCATATCCCTTTATAATGGTGAATCATTTGGCCTTTTCCAAGGAACTTTTTTGGTGACAACTTTTTTATTCTTGGTTTCAGTCACTGTATCACCCATAGAAGCAAGTTCCAGGCCATGTCTTTGCAAAAGCTGATTTCAAAAGTCATATTTAATACTATTTCATTCCCTCCTTTTATTTTTATGGGAAACAAGCTAATATGCTGTCTAACTCATTTGCAGTTTCATTTCTATTAATATCTTTTCAGATATCCGTTTTGTTCATTTAATAAGACTATTTTTGATACGTCAAAACAAGAAAAATGGTAAGGAACAAATCTCAGAAAAGATTCTTTGAAAGACATTTAAAGCAAGCAAATAACATCTACTAATTTTAAACCTCCTTGGCATTTTCAGTTATTTTTTCTTTTCAAACTAGACTTATGTGATAAGAGGAAAGAAACTTTTCAGTGTGCCAAAATGGTTCATATATGTGAGAACAACAATCTAAGACATCAGTCATACTTAAGTAATTATCTATGTTATCATCATGTTTTTTTGAGCATGGAATTATACTTTTCTTCCTCATGTCTATTCTCCTGGGAAGGAAAGATGACTAAATTATTTTCAGTACTACTGCCTGTGAATTAAATAAAATAGAACCAGTCATTTCTATTCTTATCAAATTAAGAGTTCAGGGGGAAAAAAACTTGAAAGATTCTAGAAAGGTCACTAAAAAATTAGCCAATTGACTCTCTTTGATTCATACAGTATTTATAAAATGTATTCACTGAAACTATTACAATTGCTAAACTAAAAATGGATAAGATTGCTAAAATTAGTCTTCTTGTTAAGAAGCTAAGCAAGGCTGTCTTCTTTAGAGGTGAGTTGAATTAAGATGAACTTACAAACAGGCCATTCAGTGAGTTGGCTCCATACCAATCATCTTGAACTGAATTCCAAATGAGTTAAATAATGACTTTAAAATATACAGCTGGAAAATACAAATTAGTATGATAACTAATGTTAAAATGGTGATTTCACAGTTTCTATCTATGTCCTTCATAAATATGGTATGCAGAGGTATTCATTGCTCAAGATTTTATCATTGATTTTGAAAAGACTTCATATTAATGAAGTTTCCTTAAATAGTCTCTTCCTCAGTGGTATACAGACATTTGTATGTGTATATATTTATGTTTGTGTGTCTGTGTATACACTGACATACAAAACATCATTTCCTCTAATTAACCCATTTTCTTATGTATTTTGTTAGGAAACATCCAATTGTTCCCAAACTTAATGAGAGCATGCAATTTGCTGGGCATGTGCAGTCAAAAGAATTGCCTTTTAGCTGTGACTTTTCATTAACCACAGAGCCAGTTCTAACTAGTTTCAATAATCCTGTTAACATGGGCCTTGTAACACTCTTGGAAAAACAGTACCTTTTCCTCTGGTTCTTCTGTTAGTTTTCAAGAAGGATGATAATTCTGAGATAGAGGCATGAGAAGGTAATTACTGATTATCCTTTAGTTGCCAAATCCAAAGGCAATTTTCTCAATCTTCAATCTCAACCTCTCTGGAGCTTTTGAAACTGTTACTATCTCTCCTTCTTGATATTCTCTTCTCTCTAGGTTGTCAGGGAACCATGCTCCACTGGTTCTTCTCTTACCTATCTGAACTCTATCTCCTTTGCTGGATCCTCTTCTAGATCCCAATTTTTAACTCTATGTACCTCACAGTTCTGTTCTGGGCCCTCTTTCTCTTTTCCCTCTATTTTACTTCACTTGTTAATTTCATCAGCTCCCATAGATGTAATTAAAATATCTGATGATTCTCAAACATACCTTTCCTACTCCAGCCACTCTGGTGACCTCCAATCCTGCATAATCAGCTGCCTTTCTTTGACCTCTTACTAGAAGTTCTCTCCTCTCCTTTCATCTCCTCTCTCCACATGGGGTATCATGCCCTTATCTGAGGTTGCTCTGCCCAAAGGAAGGTAAATTTTGAAGGCTAAAACCTACTTTGATATCTTAGGATTTACTGGCTAGATTTCTTAAAGACCATGCCTTAAACCTAATTCACCCCTGCTCTCCTTGATTGGTGAACAAGTCCCTACCCAAAAGCCACTTAATGGCTATTGTTTAGCCCCAGAAGGCTCAGAGTGAATGTAAATAGTAATTGTTTTTCTTTTGGCCATAAACCCTAAGGATCTGCCTTTTCAAGTTTGATTTTTTTTTATTAAAGGGGCCATCCCTTGGCTCACTTCTTAAATAGCCCTAATCACTCTGAAAGACCTTAGCTTAAAAAGGCCAAGGTCTCCTTCTGCATCCTCCATCATCCCCATTTGTCCTGATCTCTATCTGGCCACTGGACCCCATCAGATTTTAAGCTCGTAGATAGCAAGGACTGTCTTTTTATATCCCCAAGTCTTAATACAGTTCCTAGCACATAATAATTGCTTGCTAAATGTTTGCTGATTGAACAAGGAAGTATATTCCTGGCATGAGGCATAGATTATTCAAATAAATGATTACAAAAATGGTATCTCTTTCAGAGAACAGAGAATGTCTACTTGTGCTGAGATACGGCATTAGATGAAGAATAATGATATAAAATAAGTTTAGAAAGATAGATATAAATTATACTATGGAGAGCCTTAAAAGTCAGGCTGAAATATTTATATTATAACTAAAATATATAGGATATGTACCCCAATTTCCAGTAAGAACAACTGGATTTTCAAATAGTACCTGCTATGCATAATGGCAAATGACTGAGGAATTCCACAAGTAGTTAACAATTCCCTGCAATAAACTCTGAGGAACTTTAATATTTCATATGAACTGTGTGCTGGAATTCAGAACCAAGGATATTTTGTACACTTAACAGAATTCAGGTTCACCAGCATGTGACATACTATTCAGTGTCAAGTTTTAGTCATGATTTTAGACATTTATTTATATGACTATAATAACAGCTATGTAAAAAATGAATGTCAGACTTTTAAATCATTCCTATCAATATAGCAAAAATATAATCCATTTGTATAGCAATCATTTAATCAATCAGTCAATCAATAGCAAACAAGCATTTGATAGGCATATACTAAGGCACTATTGTGGGTCCTGAGAAAATAGAGATAAAAAGAAACATAAGGAGCTTAAAATCTATTGATATAATTAATGACATGCTGATGAGATGTATAAAAATGAGAAAAAAAGGAAATTATATCAAATACAATCACTTTTATTACTTATGTTAATACCATTCTGTGAAAAAAAATTGATTTAATGTGATTGAACTTGAAATTCATGGTATTCCACACACATTATGTATCCTGGTATATACACATATATACATACATATGTATGTGTGTGTGTTTGATGTGCATGTGATTGCTGTCATAATGTCAGCTGTTAAGAATTTTTATCTCACAATGAAGATCCTAGTACATGGGAATGTCAGCATCTCTGCGCAATGTAATATCGGATGCCAATCTCATTAGTTTTGTGTAATGTTATCAATGCTACTATCTGATATCACTCTGTTTACTAAATAGAGTTGTGCATAGGCTTTTAAGACTTATCCTGTGTTCAGAAGGATTGTGCCTCATGGCAGCTTCTGGTAACATCCTTGCTGAAATAAGATGGTTCATTCTATGTTCACATTAAGATAAACCATTGTTTGTCTCCCTCATTTGCTTTATTTTTTTTTAACTCAATTGTTTCTTTAATGTCAGGTAGCTATAGACAATACCACTTCTATTTTCACCTATGTAAACTAACTCAGCTGCCTTTATAACATCACCCTCACTAAAAGAAAATGGAAGAATATTGAATTTCTAGGCTCTGCCCTGAAAGTTTCTATTAGTATTTTTTTCCTATTGATTCCTTTATTTAAACACATGCACTCTACACTATTGTGTTTTATTCTGGGTTTCATATTCATGGATTATTAAAATTATTTTGCTTCCCCTTCCCTTGCATTTCTGTGACTTTCTCCACTTTATATTTTAGTGCTAAAACTTGTCTTCTCAGGATGAAGAGACATGCTGGCCATTACGTTATTAGTTGTTCCTTTAAAGTTCTATAAAAAAATTCATGTGCAAAAGATAAAGTAATGCCAATTTTTATCTGAGTGCAAATGAATTTTGATGGTTGGTCTTATTGGATTATCTGTAGCATGCATGTTAAAAGACTAAAAAAGATAGTAAGGTGTGGTATGAAATATAGACATATAACAAAAACATGGAAAGGAAATATATTGCAGGGATTTATTCTCCAATCAATGTGTGGTGGAACAATGCATATAAATGCCAAGACTTCATCAAGAGAATAGATGGAATATTATTTGAAAGATACAGTTATGAAATAGAAAGCAAAAACATAGGTGAAATGTTACTTTCTTATTATTTATTTGACAGACTATAATGGCAATATATCATATTCATATCATAATCATATAAGACGAGCTAAAGAAAGCAAAAATCTAACTTAGAAACTTGTTTGAATTCTCAAATATGACATTTATAATATTCTATCTATGTTGGTATTGAAATGATTTAGAAATTAATAAAAATAGAAAGGCAATAGATGATATCAGGGCTATATCTGTATAGAGGCTCTATTTTTTTTAAAAGAACCTGTGATGATTGAATCCTAAGATGATAAAGGTAAAGATAATTTAACCTGACCACTCATTTCATTGCTGAAACTATGACATGGAAAGGTCCATATTAAAAGGAATAATAGACATAAGATATGAACCCATATCACTCTGATTTAAAGTAAATGGCAATAGATCTAAGGCATTCTTTCTCATTACTAATATGTATAAACCTTAGGCAAGATTTCTCACTTCTCTGGGTCTCAAATTCCTTACATTAAAATGAGATATTTTTTTAATATAGGCAGTTATATTACACAATGATTAAAGCCAAGAAAACCCGTGTTTCCAAATTCTGCATGAAACACTAGTTGTATCATCTTGGATAAGTCACTTAATCTATGTTTGTCCCAGTTTTCCCATCTCTAAAATGGAACTTACTGCTCCTACTCTCCGGGTTCTTGTGTAGAAAAAAATTAAATTATATTTTAAAATATTTCATAAAATTTAAGTCACTATACAAATTGAAGCTATTATTGCTTTCAGATGGCCTTTAAGAAAGCTTTAGGATAGCCATAAGGAATCGGAGAGTGAGTTAGTGGGTTGTGAGGATCATGGCAGGGTGTCGAACACCCTGCCGGAACCTCACGGAATAGGCTCCCACAATGGCTGAGAATGGTGACAGTGAAAAATTGACTGATTTAGAGTCCAAAATTTGCCAACAAATTGAGTACTATTTTGGTGACTTTAACCTTCCACGAGACAAATTTTTAAAGGAACAGATCAAAATAGATGATGGCTGGGTACCTTTGGAGATAATGATGAAATTCAACAGATTAAGCAAACTAACAAAGGACTTTGATGTGATAAGAAGTGCTCTAAAGAAATCCAAGGAAGAACTCATGGAAGTTAGTGAGGATAAAACTAAAATCAGAAGATCTCCAAATAAACCCCTCCCTGAAGTAACAGATGAGTATAAAAATGAAGTAAAAAACAGATCCATCTATGTTAAAGGTTTTGCAACAGATGCAACCCTTGATGAC
The DNA here is from genome assembly GCF_028583685.1 of Petaurus breviceps papuanus. NCBI lineage: Eukaryota > Metazoa > Chordata > Mammalia > Diprotodontia > Petauridae > Petaurus > Petaurus breviceps. The sequence goes on from NW_027185698.1 coordinate 11,507,440, forward strand.
ATAAAAGAATTGTTAAAAGGTAAAGGTCAAGTACAAAATATTCAGATGAGGAGAACATTACATAAAGCATTTAAGGGATCAATATTTGCTGTGTTTGACAGTGTTGAATCTGCCAAGAAGTTTATAGAAACCCCTGGACAAAATTGCAAAGATACAGAGCTGCTGATACTCTTTAAGGAGATTACTTTGCAAAAAAAGAATGAAGAAAGGAAGCAAAATAAAGTAAAGCCAAAGCAAAAGCTAAACAAGAGCAAGGAGAAAAAGAGAGGCAAGCAGAAGATGCTGAATTGAAATCCCTGGATTAAAAGATTAGATGCTTGCTGAAATTTTCCAGTGATTTAGATGACCAAACCTGTAGAGAAGATCTTCACACACTTTTCTCTAATCATGGAGAAATAAAGTGGATAGATTTCATCAGAGGAACAAAAGAGGGAATAATACTATTTAAAGAAAAGGTAAAAGAAGCACTGAACAAACCCAATGTAGCAAATAATCGAAACTTAAAAATAAGAAACAAAGATGTAACTTGGGAAGTATTAGAAGGAGAGACAGAGAAAGAAGCTTTGAAAAAAATCATTGAAGACCAACAGCAATCCCTAAATAAGATGAAGTCAAAAGGTCAAAAATTTAAAGGAAAAGGAAGAGGAAGTGGTAAAGCTGTTCAGGGTACACCCAATAAAGGAAAAATACAATTCCAAGGCAAGAAAACAAAATTTAATAGTGATGAAGAACAGGAAAATGGTGATGCTGGAGGATCCGTTAAAAGGACACGAGAAGACCCTGAAAAAGAAGAACCTGCAGCAAAACAATTGAAAACAGAAAATGGAGCTGGAGACTCAGTAGTTTGATACAAAAATTTTTATTCATTTCAAATAAGTTTTAAGCTGTCTCAGATTTGGGGGTCTTTAAAAAGAAAACCGAATGAAATCCACTTCAATATCCACCTATAATAGAAGGAAAGAATATTTTTGTTTAACTTGTTTTTGTTGTCCAGGTATCCTTACTCAATCTGGGTGATTTTTTTTATATGTATAGTTTTGTTCATTATAGCAAATGTTGGCAATTCAGACACTGATCTGAACATCAAAAGAAAGGTTCTTTCAGTGAAGCCTGGTTTGTAATGTTGGAAATACCAACAAATAAAATGTATACTATATAAAAGGCAAAAAAAAAAAGAATGCTTTTGGTATGGGGAGGCAAGGTATATAGTGAATAGAGCACCGGCCCTGGAGTCAGGATGACCTGAGTTCAAATCCAACCTCAGACACTTTACACAAAAACAAGCCATGTGACCTTGGGCATGTCACTTAACCTCAAATTGCCCTCCAAAGAAAAAGCAGAAAAAAAGAACTTAAGATATCAGGTTGTAGCAGCAAGCACCCCAAGCGTCCTCAGGGTTTGCCGCCACCACAGGTTCTTGGATCTGCTTTGATAAAGGAAAGCAACTCAAAATGGGTTAACAAGCTTACTTTAATCAGTCAGACATATATCGTTTACCTTGTTCAGGGGAAAAGTCGGCACCCTGAACTTCAAAGTATACAGGCAGAATTATCAAGACATTAACAGATCAAGTAGACAGATTTCCAAACTGTCCAACCATTACATCCATACCAAATCAGCATCTGGGTTTTTCAAAGCTGGGGGGGGGGCCTGGACAACAGCTTCCCAGAATACAGATTAAATCACAGAACACTTCTCAAAGTGAGCCCCCAAAACAAAGCTACACATCAGGGCTTATATAGCCTTTTCCTGGCTCAGAGAATGTAACAACTTTATTGACTCACTGGCCAATCAAGAAGTATCTACTGAAAAACAAGCCTCCCACCCCAGGCTTCAGGTGCACTTTAGCCTAGGGGCAGGGAAGATCTTCCAAATCTGCATTCCCATTACACAGGTCTTAATAGTAAGACCTCTGTGGGCCTTGATGTGCTTTTTTAAAAGATAAAATAGGGGAATTTGATGAGGGTATCCATAAAATCCCTAAAAATATTGAATTCTATAACTCCAAATATGATTTTCCTTCTACTATACCAAGTTTCCAACATCATAGACTAAGAATTATAGAGAAAGTTCAAGTGTGATTCCCAGGAAAGAGTGTTTTCAATAACCCCGCACCCTACCACTTCTCAGGATAAACGAAGATGATACTTGAAAATGGCTAGACATGGATTTTTACTATGGTGTCTGTTTGTGGTTGACCACATTGGAATACACTGATGACTTGTAGAGAAGGATAATGTCCAGACTGAGAAAGGAGACAGCTTGAGACTTCAGCCCTATCTGTCATATTTTAAGAAAAGTAATTTCTTAGAAATTTCTTTAAAATCTGATATGGACTCTATACATGCATTCCTATTAAACACAATTTCACATTAGTCAAGTTGCATAGAAGAATTATAATGAATTGGAAAAACCATAAGGAAAAAAAAAACAAAATTTAAAAAAATAGAAAATAATTTTCTTCTTGGCATTCCAACTGCTTAGTTCATTCTCTGCATGTGGTTGGCATTTTTCTGCACAAAATCATTCTTAATTACTTAAAAATCCTCATAAATGAACCTTAATAGTCCTGCCTTAATTATTCTGACCTTCATCTCCTTCACAGTAATCTCCACAAAAGCATAATCTGCAATTCATTATAAGATTCTGACCGATATTCAATGTCTCAAAACATCCTTTAACCACAACCTCAGCATCATTAATGTTGTTGTTTTTTTTTTTTTTTGTACAGGGGTTCCAGTCATGTCTGACTATTCTTGACCCCATTTAGGATTTTCTAGGCAAAGATACTGGAGTGGTTTGCCATTTCCTTCTTCAGTTTTACAGATGAGGAAACCGAGGCAAACAACTTTAAATGGCTTGCCAAATTCACATATCAAATACGTTTCTGAGACTGAATTCGAACACAGGACTTCATGAATCTAGACCCAACACTATATCCACTGCACCACCTATCTGATCACATTATTAGGATGGTTGTATAAAAAAAATTATGATCCAAAAAGTCTCCATTTGGCTAAACACACAGACAAAAAATTTTCATGGATGGTAGTGGCTTTGAAACTGTAGTAGGAGAAAGCATCACTACTACCACTCTTGTGGCAACCAAAACTGGAATGTTTAAGAATTATGATTATTCCACAACTTGTTCAGCCATTCCCCAATTGATGGACAACCCCTTAAATTCTGATTCTTGGCCACTACTAAAACAGCTGATATAAATACTTTTGTACATATAGGTCTTTCTCCCACTTCTATGATCTCCTTGGGGTACAACCTTAGAAGTGGTATTGCTCGGTCAAATGGTATCAAATTATTTATAGCTCTTTGGGCATAATTCCAGATTGCTCACCAGAATGGTTGGATCATTTCACAACTTCAGCAGCAATGCATTATTGTTCAAATTTGTCCACATTCTCTCTAGCATTTATCATTTTCCTGTTTTGTCATCTTAACCAATCTGACTAGTGACATGTGCTACCTCAGAGTTGTTATGATTTACATTTCTCTAATCAATGGTGATTTAGAACATTTTTTCATATGCTTATAGATATCTTTAATTTCTTCCTCTGAAAACTGCCTCTTCATATCCTTTGACTATCAGTTGGGGAATGACTTGTATTCTTATAGATTTGAATCAATTCTCTGCATATTTTAGAAATGAGTCCTTTATCAGAGACATAGTTTGTACAAATTCTGTTCCAATGTTCTACTTCCCTCCTACTCTTGTTTACATTGGCTTTGTTTGTACAGAAGCTTTGAAATTTAATGTAATCAAAATTATCTATTTTGTATTTTATACTGTTCTTTAATTCTTTTTCGGTCATAAAGTCTTTCCCTCTCCACAAATATGACAGTAAACTATTCCTTGCTTTCCCATATTGCCTACAGTATCAGGATTTATACCCAGATCATGCACCCATTAAGACTTGATTTTGGTATGTGGTGTTAGATAACAGTCTATGCCCAGTTTCTGCCATGCTATATTCCAGTTTTCCCAGCAGTTTGTGTCAAATAGTGAGTTGTTATCCCCCAAATTGGGGTCTTTGGGTTTATCAAACAGTAGATTCCTATAGTCACTGACTGCTGAGTCTCGTGCACTCAATCTATTGCATTGATCCACTACTCTATTCCTCAGCTAGTACCAAGTAGTTTTGAAGACTTCTTCTTTATAATACAGATTAAAATATGGTATAGCTAGGCCACCTTCCCTAGAATTTCTTTTCATTAATTCCCTTGATCTTCTGGACCTTTTGTTCTTCCAAAATAATTTTGTTATTATTTTTTTCTAGCTCTATAAAGTAGTTTTTTGGTAAATTGATTGGTGTGGCACTAAATATATAATTTAATTTAGGTAAAAATGTTATTTTTATTATATTAGTTTGACTCAGCCATAAGCAACTAATGTTATTTTTTCCAATTAGTTAGATTTGACTTTATTTGTGTGAAAAGTGTTTTGTAGTTGTGATCATATAGGTCCTGGGTTTCTTTTGGCAGGTAGATTCCCAAATATTTTATAATGTCTACAGTAAATTTAAATAAGATTTCTCTTTCTATCTCTTGCTGTTGAATTTCATTAGAAACATACAGGAATGCCAAGGATTTATGTGGGTTTATTTTATATCTTGCAACTTTGCCAAATTTATTTATTGTCTCAAGTAGTTTTTAACTTGATTCTCTAGGATTCTCTAAGTATATCATCTGCAAAGAGTGATAGCTTGGTCTCTTCTTTGTCTAATTTGATTCCTTTGATTTCTTTTTCTTCTCTAATTGCTATTGCTGAGATTTCTAGTACCAGATTGCATAAGAGGGGTGATAATGGAAACCCTTGTTTCACCCCTGATTTTATTGGAAATGCTTCTAGCTTATCCCTATTACATATAATACTTGCTGATGGCTTTAAATAGATGCTACCTATTATTTTAAGGAAGGCTCCATTTATTCCATACTTTGTAGTGTTATTAATAGGAATGGATGTTGTATTTTGTCAAAAGCCTTTTCTGCATCTATTGAGATAATCATGTGGTTTTGGGTAGTTTTATTGTTGATATTATCAATTATACCAATGGTTTTCCTAAAATAGAGCCATCCTTGCATTCCTGGAATAATTCCTACCTTATCAAAATATATTATTCTTGTGATAAGTTGCTCTAGTCTTTTTGCTAATGTTTAATTTAAAATTTTTGCATCTGTATTCATGAGGGAAATTGGTCTATAATTTTCTTTGTCTGTTTTATCTCTTCCAGATTTAGGTATCAGTACCTGGAATACTATTTTGCTATGAGAAACAAGGAGCAGATGGACTTCATATTTACCTGGAGGGGCTTATATGAACAGATGCTGAGTGAGAATAGTAGAACCAGGAGAAATTAGTACATAATTACATATACAACCTATGTGTTATGACCAACTTTGATAGCCTGAGCTCTTCTCACCAATGCAAAGTTATAAGTCAACCCCAAAAGACTCATGATGGAGAGAGATGTCTACATCCAGAGAAAAACTGAGATTGAATACAGATATATCCAAACTAACTGCTGTTTTTCTTTTTCTTGCTTGTTTTTGTTCCCTCTTTCCCATTGTTCCTTCATTCCATCTGATACAATCCTTCTTTATAACCTGACTAATGTCTAATGTGAAAGTATTTGCAAATCCTATACTTGATTGTATGCCACCGGGGTAGAGGGTTGGGAGGGAGAGAAAATTTGAAACTCATGGAATTGTGGAACTGAATCTTGTAAACTAAAAGTAAACAAACAAATTAATAAAGACCAAAAAATTAAAAAAATCAAAAAAAGAATTATGATTATTTCAACTATTTGATAGATTTTCCTGGGGTGTGAGAAAGATGTATTCCTGTGAAAGAGTTAGAAATTAATATTTCTTTTATTTATTTATTTATTCATTCATTCGTTTATTTGTTTATTTTTAGGTTTTTACATTTGTTTTTTTTAGATTTTAAGTTCTAAGATTTTTTTCCCTTCCCTACAGCCTCTCAATTCCCAAGATGGCATACAATCCCATATAGGCTATCCATGTAAGACCATATTAAGCATTTCCACATTAGTCATGTTGTGAAAGAAGAATCAGAACAAAAGGGAAAAAAAATAAGAAAGAAAAAATATAAAGAAATAAAGAGAAAATAGTATGCTTCAATCATTCTGACTCCATAGTTCTTTCTCTGGATGTGCATAGCATTTTCCATCATGGGTGTTTTGGAATAGTCTTAGGTCATTGCATTGCTTGGAAGAGCTAAACCTAAAAAAGTTGGTCACCTCACAATGTTACTATTACTGTGTACAGTGTTGTCCTGATTCTGTTCATTTCACTCATCATCAGTTTGTATAAGTCTTTCCAGGTCATTATGAAGTCCATCTGCTCCTCATTTCTTATAGTGCAATAATGTTCCATTATATTCATATACCACAACTTGTTCCATTATTACCCAATTGATAGGCATCTCCTCAATTTCTAATTCTTTGCTACTGCAAAAAGAACTGATATAAATATTTTTGAACATGTGGATCCTTTTTCCATTTTTATGATCTCTTTGGGATACAAACCTATTAGTGGTATTGCTATATCAAGGGGTATGCACACTTTTTTATCAAATACTTTATTAACTTCTAGCATCATTCATTTCCACAAGATTTTGAGCTATAAATTTTCTTCACCTTTTCCCCCTACCCATCACACCAAAATAGTGATCCCACTGGATATCCCCTCCTCCAGTCTGCTCTCTCCATATGTTCTCCCATAGCCCCTCTGACTTTCCCATAGGGCACGGTGGATCTCTATGACCCAGTGCCTGCATATCTTATTTCCCAGTTACATATAAATAATGTTAATAATATATATACATATATATATATATAATATTTAATATTAAATCTTTGAATTCCAGATTCATTCCCTTCCTTCCTTGTCACACATCTTTACTGGGAAGATAAGCAATTCAATATCGGATATATATGTGTAGCTACCGTGTTTCCTCGATAATAAGACCTATCCCGAAAATAAGCCCTCCCCTTACTGTGTAAGATTCCTCTAAAATAAGCCCTCCCCCAAAAATAAGCCCTATTAAGATTGCTACTGTAGTGAAGGTGATCCCCTGCGCTACACGCTACATTACGGTACCCTCTGTATGCACCGTTCCCCACCCCCCAGGTGAAATGCACGCTGCACTCTGAGCTGCATCCAATCAGAGCTGCAGCAGTGAGCGCGTCATCCTGTTCTTCCCCAGTGATTTGCTTATTGAATAAAGGTACATTTTTTGGTTCACATTTACCTGTTTATTAAAATTGCTGTCAATGTTCATTAAAATAAGCCCTCCCCTGAAAATAAGCCCTCTGGTGTTTTTCTGTCCAAAAACAATAATAAGACAGTGTCTTATTATTGGGGAAACACGGTATGCAAAGCATTTCCATAGTGGATATATTGTAAAAGACTGACTATATTTCCCTCCCTCCTATCCCACCTCACACTTGTCCTATTCTTGACTCTCATCCTGTCCCTTTTCAAAAATGGGTACTTCCAACTTCTCTTCCCCCCTCGCAACCTGCCCTCACTTCCATCATACCCCATTCATCCCTTTCCCCCACTACTCTCCAGCAGGGTGATACCCTATTTAGTGTGTATGCCATTCTCTCCCTAAGCCAAATTAAATGAGAATAAGGTTGACTCATTCCCTTTTGCCTTCCTCTTCTACCCCTCCATTGTAACCATTTTCCCTTGCCTCTTCTATATGAGACAGTTTACCCCCATGCTGTCTCTCCCCATGTCCTCTCATTATATTCCTCTTTCACTTCTTAATTTCACCTTTTAAGTATCATCCCTTCTTATTAAATTGGTCCTGTGCCCTCTATCTATGTATACCTGTGCACATATATACACACATTCATATATGTATTCATACACCCATATACCCTCCTATATAAACATATATGTGTGTATATATATACACACACATTTCTATTCCCTTCAACTATTCTCATACTGAGAAAATTTTCATAAGTTTCAATTATCTTTTTCCATGTAGAAATGTAAATAGTTCATCTTTGATAAGTTCCTTATGATTTCTTTTCTTTGTTTACCTTCTGACGCTTCTCTCACTTCTTGTATCTGAATGTCAAATTTTCTATTCAACTCTGTCTTTTTCATCAAGAATGCTTGAAAGTCCTCTATTCCACTAAATGTCCATATTTCCCCTGAAAAATATTACTTACGTATGCTGGGAAGGTGATTCTTGGTTTTAATTCCAGCTCCTTTGACCTCCAGAATATCATATTCCAAGCCCTTCAAACCCTCAGTGTAGAAGTTGCCAGATCTTGTGTTATCCTAATTGTTTTCCCACAATATTCAAATTGTTTCTTCCTGGCTACTTTAATATTTTCTCCTTGATCTGGGAATTCCAGAACTTGCTATACTATTCCTAGGAGATTTCTTTTTGGGATCATTTTCAGGAGGTGATTCATTGATTCTTTCAATATCTCTTTTGCCCTCTGTTTCTAAAACATCAGGGCAATTTTTCTTGAGAATTTCTTGAAGATAATTTCTAGGTTCTTTTTTTTTTTTGATCATGGCTTTCAGGTATTCCAATAATTTTTAAATTATCTCTCCTGGATCTATTTTCCACGTCAGTGGTTTTTCCCAGTGAGATATTTCACATTGCCTTCTATTTTTTCATTTGTTTGCATCTGTTTAGTAGTATCTTGATTTCTCTTAAAGTCACTAGCTTCCATTTGCTCCAATCTAATTCTGAAGGAATGATTCTCTTCTGTGAGCTTTTGAGATTCTTTTTCCATCTGGCAAAATCAGCTTTTTAAGGGATTCTTATCCTCATTGCCTTTTTGAGCCTCTTTTGTCATCTGAGTTAGTATATTTTTTAAGGTGTTATGTCCTTCAGTCATGTTGTTGACTCTCATTTCACAATTTTTTCTATTATTCTCATTTCTCTTCCCAATATCTATTCCATTTCTCTTATTTGATTTTCAAAATCTTTTTTTAAGTTCCTCTAGTGACTGTAACCTGCTTGTAATTTTCTTGGAAGCTTTTGGTGCAGGAGTTTTGACTTCATTGTCTTCCTCCTGTTCCATGCTTTGATTCTATTTGTCCCCAAACTAGGAGTGTGAAGTTGGGTTGCTCTGTTTGCATTGCTTCCCTTTTTGTTCATATTGCCACTCAATTACTTGACTTTTGGGCTTTTTGCCACAGTAGCACTCTGCTACCCGACAGGGGAGTTTTGTCCCAATATCTGGGCTTTTCTCAGCTGTCAAAGGTATTAGTTGGGTGCTGTCTTTGAAGTCTCCACATGCTCCGATAAGCTGGTCATACACCCCAGTACCTTCACCCTAGACTGCAATCCAGACCCAAGCAGATTAAAGCAAGAGCACTTACCCCTCTGACTTGATGCTTGGTCCACCTACAATCTGCAGGCCAGTATCTGAAGCTGCCATGTGGCAGCAGCTGCATGGCTGCAGTGCTCAGTGGCTTTTCACTCCAGGGGATAAAGGCTAACTGGTGTGTCTGACCAGCTTGCCAATGCATGTGGAGACAGTTTTTCTGAACTATGTTTGCTCATCATTTCTTATAGCACAATAATATTCCATTACATTCATATGCCACAACTTGTTCAGTCATTCCCCAATTGATGAGCATCCCTTCAATTTCCAGTTCTTGGCCACCACAAAAAGAGCTACTATAAATATTTTGTACATGTGGGTCCTTTTCCCATTTGCATGATCTTTTTTATAACTCCCTAGAAGTACTAGTGCTAGGTCAAATGGAATGCACATTTTTGTAACACTTCACATAGAGTTCCAAATTGCTCCCCAGAATGGTTGGAGAAGTTCACAACTCCACCAACAATGAAATAGTGTTACAGATTTCCCAAATCTCTATTTTTTTTCATTTTCCCAGCCAATATCATAGATGTGATGCCGTACCTCTGAGTTGTTTTTATTTGTATCTCTCTAATACACCTATGACTTTATGTTTGTGAAAAGTATTTTGTAATTGTGTCATATAATTATTGAATTTGCCTTTACAGGTAGGCTCCCAAAAATTTTATGTTGTCTACAGATACTTTAAGTGGAATTTCTCTATCTCTTGTTTTTCTGCTTTGTTAGTAACATATAGAAATGCAAATGATTTATGTTTTTTTTTTATATGCTACAACTTTAAAGTTAAAGTTGTTAATTATTTCAAGTATTTTCTTTTAGTTGATTCTCTAGGGTTTTCTAAGTATCCTATCCTATCATCTTCAAAGTAATAGTTTTATTGCCTTAGCACCTATTCTAATTTCTTCAATTGCTTTTTCTTCTCTTATTCTTTTTTTTAAGGAATTAGGGTTAAGTAACTTGCTCAAGGTTACACGGCCAATTATTTCTGGATGTGGTGCTGAGTGTCTGAGCCCAGGATTCGATCTCCAGGTCGTCCCAACACTGGAGCCGGTGCTCTTACTCGCTGAGCCACCTGGCCACCCCATAAATGAAGTTTTTCTTTTCTTTTTTTTTTTTTTTTTAAGCAATAGGGGTTAAGTAACTTGCTCAAGGTTACACAGCCAATTATTTCTGGGTGTGGTACTGAGTATCTGAGCCCGGATTTGATTCAGGTCATCCCGACACTGGAGCCAGTGCTCTTACTCGCCGAGCCACCTGGCCGCCCCTTCTTCTCTTATTGTTAAAGCTAACATTTCTAGTACCATATTAAATAATAGTCATGATAATGTACATCCTTGTTTCACCCCTGATCTTTTTAGATCTGCTTCTAGCTTATCCCCATTACATATAATACTTGCTGATGGATTTAGATGGATGCTACCTATCATTTTAAGGAAAATTTTATTGATTCCTATTCCCTCCATGTTTTAATAATAATGGGTGTTGTATTTTGTCAAAACATTTTTCTGCAACTTGTAAGATAATCATAAGGTTTCTATTAATGCTGTTATTGACATGGCTAATTATGCAGATAACTTTCCTAATGTGGAACCATCTCTGCAAACCTGGTATAAATCCCAGCTTGCCATAGTGTATTATCCTCAAGATAAGTTGCTCTAATTGCTTGACCAATATTTTATTTAATTTTTTTTTCTGTATTTATTAAGGAAATAGGTCTATAATTTTCTTTCTCTATTTTGGTTCTTTCCAATTTAGGTATCAACCCCATATTTGTATCATAAAAATATTTTAGGACTCCACTTATATTTTCAAATAGTTTATATAGTATTGGAATTAATTATTCTTTATAATGTTTGATAGAATTCACTTGTAAATCCATATGCCCCTGAAAATTTTTTTCTTAGTGAATTCACAGATGGTTGTTTGTTTCTTTTTTTGTTGTTTGTTTTGTTTTCTGAAATAGTGTTATTTAAGCATTTTATTTCTTCTTCTGTTAATCTGAGCAATTTGCATGTTTTGTAAATATTCATCAATTTCCACTAAGATTGTCAGATTTTTTGGGCACACCCTTGGACAAAATAGATCCTAATTATTGCTTTAATTTCCTCTTCCTTGTGAAAAATTTACCCTTTTCATTTTTGATAATGATAATTTTCTTTTCTTCTTTTCTTAATCAAATTAATTCAATTTTTTTCTATTTTATTATTTTTTACTTAAAATCAGATCTTAGTTTTATTCATTAGTACAAAAAATTTCTTGATTTCAATTTTATCAGTCTCTCATTTGATTTTCAGAATTTCTAATTTGGTTTTTAATTACGGATTTTTAATTTGTTCTTTTTCCAGATTTTTTAGATACATTCCCAATTCATTGATATCTTATTTCTCAATTTTATTCAGGTGAGTATTTAGAGATAAAAAAAAAAACACAACAAACTTCCACTAAGAACTGCATTCACTGCATCCCATAAGATATGGTAGGTTTTCTCATTATTGTAATTCTCTTGGGTGGAATTATTGATTTTTTCTGTGATTTATTGTTTGTTCCACTCATTCTTTAGGATTAGATCATTTTGTTCCCAATTAATTTTTAGCCTCTCTTTCCATGGTTCTTTATTACACATTATTTTTTATTGCATCATGATCCGGAAAGGATGCATTTAATATTTCTGCCTTTCTATATGAGACTATGAGGTTTTTATGCCCTAGCATATGGTTAGTTTTTGTGAAGATGCCATGCACTGCGGAGCAAAAGGTATATTCCCATCTACCTTCAATTAGTTTTCTCCATAGTTTTACTGAATCTAACTTTTTTCTGTTCACCTTATTGTCTTCTTGTTTATTTTGTTGTCAGATTTATCAACTTGTGAGAGGGTGAGGTTGAAGTCCCCCACTAGTATAACTTTGCTTTCTATTTCTTCCTGTAACTCACTTAACTTCTTTTCTAAGAATCTGGATGCTATGCCACTTGGTGCATACCTGTTTACTATTGATATTACTTCATTTAATTTATTTTTAAAATTGATTTATTTATTGACTTTATTTTACAGCATTCAGTTCCACAATTCTTTGAGTTTCACATTTTCTCCCCATCCTTCTCTTGTCCTCTCCCCCCTGCCCTGCCCCATGGAGGATTGCAATCAAATATAGCATCTGTAAATACCCTCACATTAAACATTAGTCAGGTTGTAAAGAAGGGTTATAATTGATGGAATGAGCAATGGGAAAGAGGAAACAAAACAAAACAAGAAAAAGAAAGAGAGCAAGTAGTTTGCTTCAATCTGCTTTCAAATTCTGTAGTTCTTTCTCTGGATGTAGACATCTCTTTCCATCACGAATATTTTGGAGTTATCTTGTAAACTTACATTGCTGAGAGGAGCCCAGTCTATCAGAGTTAGTCATCACACATACATTATTGTAATTGTGTAGAAAATCCTCCTGGTTCTGCTCTTCTCACTCAACATCACTTTGTATGAGTCTCTCCAGGTTATTATGAAGTCTATCTGCTCCTCATTTCTTATAGCAAAATATTATTCCATTACATTCATATACCACAACTTGCTCACCCATTCCCCAATTGATGGACATCCCTTGATTCCCAATTCTTTTCCAATGCAAAAAAGAGCTGCTATCAATAATTTTTGTATATACAGGTCCTCTTCCCACTTCTCTGGTCTCTTTGGGATACAACCCTAGAAGTGGTATTGCTTGTTTAAAGGGTATGCACTTATTTATAGCCCTTTGGGCAGATTGCTCTCCCAAATGGTTGAATCAGTTCACAACTCCAGCAACAAGGCATTAGTGTTCCAATTTCTCCATATCCTCTCCAGCATTTATCATTTTCCAGTTTTGTTATCTTAGTCAATCTGACAGGTGATATGTGGTACCTCAGAGCTATTTTGATTTGCATTTTTCTAATCAATAGTGATTAAGGGCATTTTTCATAGATATATTTAATTTCTTCCTCTGAAAACTGCCTGTTCATATCCTTTGACCATTTATCAACTGGGAATGACTTATTTGATTCAATTCTCTGTATATTTTAGAAATGAGGCCTTTATCAGAGACATTGGTTGTAAAAATTCTTTCATAATTTTCCACTTCCCTCTTAATCTTGGTGACATTGGCTTTATTTGTACATAAACTTTTCAATTTAGTATAATCAAAATTATCCGTTTTGGTTTTTATAATGCCCTCTAATTCTTGTTTAACTACTTGAAGTTTACTACTTCATTTTATATGTTACCTTTTAGCAGTATGTAGTTTCCTTCTTTATCTCTTTTAATTGGATCATTTTTTCCTTCTGATTTTTCTGAAATTAGATTACTTCTTTTGCTTTTTTTTTAACTTCAGTTGAAGCATAATATATTCTGCTCTGGCCTTTTACCTTTACTCTGTGTGTATTTTTCTGCTTCAAATGTGTTTCTTTTAAACAACATATACCAGGATTGTAGATTTTAATCTTCTCTGCTATTTGCTTCTGTTTTATGGGAGATTTCTTCCCATTCACATTCACAGTTATGATTACCAATTGTGTATTTCTTACCATCCTATTTCCCTTGCTCTTTATACTTTTGTCTTTTCTTTCACCCTTTCTCTCTTCATCAGTGTTTTGCTTCAGACCACCACATCCCTTAATTTCCCCTGCCTTTTTTCAGCCCCCTTACTTTCACTTTCTGCTTTCCCTTACAATTTCCTTATATACTGATAGATTTCTACAACCAATTAAATGTTCATGTTTATTCCCTCTTTGATCCAAATCTTAAGAGAGTAAAATTCAAACAATTCTTACCTCCTCTCTTTTCTTTTCTTCTTCTGTAATAGGTCTTTGTGCCTTTTCATTGTGTGTAATTCACCCTATTCTACCTCCTTCTTTCTTTTTTCCAGTATAATCCTTTTTTCCAACCACTTAATTACTTATTTTTATCATCACATCAAATTCATCTTATTCCCACTCTCTCTATGTATACCTCTTCTAAATCTCATAATAAAGATACGTTCTCAAGAATTATATGTACCATCTCCTTGTGTAGAGATGTAAATAGATACACCTTATTGAATAACATCTTTTCTATTTACCTTTTTATGTTTTGCTTGAATATTGTATGTGAAGATTAGATTTTCTATTAAGTTCTGGTGTTTTTATTAGGGATAGTTGAGAGGTCAATATTATTGAATGTCCATCTTTTCCCCTGAAATTGTATGTACTCAATTTTGCTGGATTTTTGATTCTTGCTTGTAATCCATGCTGCTTTGCCTCATAGACTATCATATTTTAGACCCTCTTACCTTTAGTATGGAACCTGCTAAGCCCCATGTAATCTTGACTGTGGATCCTTTATGTTTTAATTGCTTCTTTCTGCCTGTTTGCAGTATTTTCCCCTTGATCTGATAATTCTGGAATTTGACCACAGTATTCTTTGATTTCCTTTTGGGGTCTCTTTCACGAGGTGATGAATTCTTTCAATGACCATTTTTCCCTCTGTTTCTAGGACTTTCCTTTATAATTTCTTGAAAGATATTGTCCAGGCTCTTTTATTTACCATGGCTTTCAGGTAAACATATAATTCTTAAATGATCTCTCCTGTATCTGTTTTCTAGGTCAGTTGCTTTTTTTTCCAGTGAGGCATTTTACATTTCCTTTTTCATTCTTTTGATTTTTATTGCCTGATTCTTGATGTCTCCTAGAGTCATTACCTTCCACTTGCCCAATTCTAAGTTTTAATGAATTGTTTCCTTCATTTAGCTTTTTTCCTTCCTTTCCCATTTATCTAATTGTACTTTTTAAGGATTTCTTCTCTTCAGTGAATTTTTTACTCCCTCTATCTATTTGGCAAATTCTACTTTTTAATGATTTTTTTTCTTCAGTGAATTTTTTTTCAATTTGTGCAATTGTATTTTTACTAGAACTCTTTTCTACCTTCATTTTTTGTCTTTCCTTTCCAAACTGTTGACTCTCTCTTGAATACCTCTTTTTCCCCTTGTTTTTCTTCTACCTCTCTTAGCTATTTAAATTCTTCTTCATTTCTTCCAAAAATTTTTTTTTGTGCTTGAGACCATTTCACATTTCCCTTTGAGGTTTTGGATTTGGGTGTATTGATATTGTCTTATTCTGAGTTTGTGTTTTGATCATCCCCATCACCATAATAATTCTTTATGGTCAGTGTTCTTTTTTGCTTTTTGCTTATTTTGTTTACCTGTCTCCTGATTTTTTATGTTAAGCTCTCCTGCTAGACACTGTCCCAAGCTTCTTTGGATAGGATTCAGGGGCCTGGTCACTACCTTTATGCCCTGGGGCCTCTGGTGTTGGCCACTGTAGGCTGTAGATATCTGGCAGTTTACTTGGTGTTGAACTGGGTTCCTAATGGTGGTGTCTGTTGTATGTTTACATCAGGCGGGATTTTTATGCATTTCCCCAGGACTGTGATAAAGCAGAGGGATATCCAACTGCTGGAGTATACCTGCCTGCCTAGGGTTGTGCTGAAGCATGAGAAGGTCTGCTCCTGGAGGATACTTTCATGCTGGGGGCTGTGCTGACATATGTGGTAGTTCTCTCAATTGTAGTCTGCTGATTCACCTGACTATTCTAAGGCATGTAGTGGGGAAGGGGTTGCTGGTGTTGGCATTTACCTATTCCTTGGCTCTGGGGCTCAAGATCTCCCACCAGTTTGTTGAGGTGACACCTGCCACTGGCTTATTGAGACACTTCCTGTCCTGGCTTTTATTCCCCTTTTACCCAAGTGATACAGACCTTATTTACTGATCTTCTTAGTTTTCTAATTCAGAAGACTGGTCTACCCCCATGTTTCCTCTGGCTCTACTATTCCAGGATCTGTTCTGGGACACTGTTTATGGGGGTTCAGGGATAAGAATGGGAGAGGACAGCAATTTACTGTTCAATCCACCATCTTGGCTACCAGAAGTCTCAAGATTAATATTTCTAAGACCTTGGTTAAATAATATCACTACTGTGTTCAGAAAACCTTCACCATGTTCATATTTCTTTCCACATCAAATCTTAATTCTCTTTGTCAGCTTGAAAGGCATTCCATAATGTTTCTTCTCTTGCCTACCAATCCCATCCAGACATATTTTCTACTTGATGATTTTCCAGTGTAATCTTTCCATTCACAACACCTTGATGATTTATTGATTCCATTTATACAACATGTTTACTACTGTTTCTGGTCATTCACTACTATTATTCAGGTAAGATATACTACCTAACACTATGTTCTCTACATATCTAAATTACATTTACTCCTTAAGGTCTAGGTCAAAGTCTATCTCATCCAAGAAAACTTTCACGTTACTTGGTTATTGAGAGTATAGTTCACATACTCTAATTATTTGTTCAAATACTGTATAAGTATTAGTGTTTAAATTACATGCTCACTGGTTTTTCATTCCCTTCTAAAAGTAAGAAATAGGATGACTATCCCTCTTAGTCTGCAAAATATAGTTTAAAAATGAATAAATTTCATCAAATGAGTATTATGGTTTTTGTCTGGAGACAGCATTAAGGAATAAATGGGTGCTGATATGTTCTAGATAGGTTGTTCTCTGCTTCTAAAGGAATTGAAAAGACTATAATATTATTAGTAGTAGTATCAGTTTTTATCCTGGGCTACTAAAGTCAGTTAGTATGGCCCTGAGATTATATTCCATTTGGATCTCACATTTACCCTTAAGTAAAAACACATACACATACTCATGGGCATGTACACCTAAACAAAAAGTGATTATATAAAGGAGGATGAAACTGAGAAGTAGATAAATGTAGATACCTATTAGAACTGACTGTGTGTCTTTTGAATTTTTTAAATAGAAATTAAAATAAGTGAGAATGGGAAGGTCAAATATTTTGCATGCATATTGAAAATCAATGTGAATACATGATACATTCAATTATAAAATACAACTATAGATCTTTCAGGGAAGAGGCAGTTTCATAAAAAGAAAGAAAAGGTTAGACATATATGAAAATATTCAATAAAATGTTTTAAATTATATTCAACATTTAGATTCTAATTAGTTTTAAGTTGAGTTTCATTTTCAAGTATCTAGTATATCACTAAAAATAGCTATTTGACATAGCCACATTTGACATCAATTACTTGGGGCACATAAAAGTATTCAATTGTAAACTTAATTTGATCATAAGTGTTTTATATAATCATTTCATATAAATTCTTTTTGATATGGTGATCTGAACTGGATTAGATAGGTGTGAAGTATTTTTTTCTTTTAACTTTTTTATTTTTTTTTCTGGGAGAAGCATTGATTTTTATTTTCAATATATAATTACTTATGTCACTTTGATAGGAGGATAAATTTAAGGTAGACTGTCATTCAAACCTGTTCTGCACCAGTATTTCAACTGAATCCTATAAGCATTTATTAAGGTGCTACTGTAGGAAAAGAATCCTGCTAAGTACTGTGGCTAAAAGTGTCAAAATTAAATGACTTCTACTTTCAAGGAATTCAGTGTCTACTGTGATGACTCTCCAGGTACATTTATAAATACAGAGAAGGTAATTTGAGGAGGAAGGGAGCACTAACAACTTTAAATTCACTGGAGCTTTAAGAATAGATCTCATTGGAACATATTTCCTCAGAATTTTTAAAAACACATAATTTGTGACATTTAATTAGTATCTTAACAACTGCTTTTCTAAGGATTCTAATGACCAGTTGATCCTTAGTCTTCACTTATACTGAAAAATTTATCTTTTCAAAATAGTGTCCTATAAATTACATAACCCCTAATATAATAACAAACAGTTAGATCTGCATTCTTAAAATCTAATTTCTTTTCTTTCTATTACATGGAAACTGCAGTGGCTTTTACTTATATTATAGATTAAAATGCTCAGTCTTTTTGATATACACAATTGAGTGGATAAAAATAAGAATTGAGTCATTTCAAATAAATTCAATCTACATATTGCTGAAATTAACTTTCCATGCCAAGTGGCAAACATGATATTCATGAGGGATACATTTAATGCAACATTCAGTTATATTGTTTTCCCAAGAAACATCAATGGAAATTGAATTTTTAAAACTTAACCAACATCCAACTCTTGAACAAGATGTTAAAGACAAATACATATCTGTATTCCTTTCTCCATATATTCTATGATTTTTTGTTGCTACCAATGGAATTTTCACATCTAAGGGTTTTAGAGATTTCTTGTGTACATCTTCCACAGTTTTCAGAATCTTAGGGCAAAACAGAGCTCACCATGATCTCTCTTCAATTCTCTTAATAACATAAAAATCCACAGCAAACAACAATAACCAATAAAAATGTATATTAGCTGATGTCTACAGCAACTCTATCAGATGGGATTATTTTATTCCCATTTTGCAGATGAACAAATTGATCCTGAGAGAGGTTAAATGACTTACCTAGAGTTAAACCACTAGTGGGTACCTTGGTCAGTATTTAAAGTTCAACACTATCCACTACATCAGCTAGATATATATATATATATATATATATATATATATATATATATATATATAAACATATACATATACATATATATATAATTATATTTATTTGGATATTACATATTCTTAAAACTCTGTCAGAATCTAATTCAACGTATTGTTATGGGTGTGATGTAAAAGCTTTCCTACTTCTTTATTTATAATCCAAAAGAAATAAGAAAAGTAAGCAATTAAGAAATTAAACGCACATTAAAAAATACCTACTGTGTGCTAGGCACTGTGCTAAACATTTTACTTATACTATGTCATTTGATCCTCAGGAAGGTAAGGTGCTATTATTATCCCTTATTTGGAGTTGAGAAAACAGAGGCAGATAGATGTTAAGTGATGTGTCTAGGGTTTCATAACTCCTTTTGAACTCAGATCTTTCTGATGCCAAATCAACTGACTGACAGGACTACCTCCAAATATTTAGTCTGTTGTACTTTTTCCTCTTAATCTCTCTATAGAATATATCACAAAGTATGATATATCTATATCTGTATCTATCTCTATGTCTATGTATACTCTATACAATATCATAGAATCACAGATTTACAGCTGAAAAAAGACCTAAGAGGCTCTATAGTCCAATTATGTCACTTGACAATTGAAAACACTAAGTATTATATATATATATATATAACCAGATGGCATATATTCTGATCCCTCAGTGTATGACTGTTGTGTTTGGGTCATCATTTTCTCTTAGCCTCAGATAATTTCACTCTAAAATAAGAGAATTGAAACTGAAATGCTCAAAAAAATTTTGAGTCTTCAGAGGCATGAGAAAGCCTCTTTTAAAGAACCTTGGGATAGATTTCATGTGGTGAAAACATAACCTTTCAGAAGAAAAAATTATTTGTATCATTTTTTCATTTGTTAAGTGATAGGAAATAATGTATTCCTGTCATTTAAGAAAATATTGTCAATAATGCTTATTTCCTCATAAGAAATGGTATAAAGAAGCTTATTCATTATATATATTCCCAGAAAAAGAGATTAGTTGATCTTTCAGAAAAAGTTATAACAGAATGATAAAATGTTTACTTTTATCCATGGAATATTAAATGACCTAGGAAATGCTTCCAATTTATTGGAGAGAGGCTCTATTTAGAATTTATCAAAGAAACAGAAAAAGATTGAACAACCAAAGAAAGTATGAAAGGTTAGAGACTTCTACTCTTAGAGGGTATCTATCTCGGACAATAAGATTATTTATTGAATTTATCCTAAGGATGTAAATGCTATAACAATAACTTTGATAGTGATTTAAATTATCTAAGGCATTTTAATATACATTGCAAATTTTGAGGCTGACAATATGTAAGGAAGTCATGGATGCCTCACTGTTCCATTTCTTTGACAGATAAGGATATTGAGTGGCATAACGAGAAATAGACACCAGTTTTTCTAAATCTTACAAGAAAATGCTTTTAAACAGAATCAGAAAGCTTCTACCATTTTGTATTACTTTATAACAAGCACTGTTCTAAATGGTAGGGATACAAAAAGAAAAATGTATGTTATTTCCTCCTCTGAAGGAACCCACATTTTATTTAGAGTTCAGAACATATAAAAGAAATTTCATTGGGTAGAGACAACATGACAGAGAGAAGTCAGGTAGTTGCCTGAGTTCTCCCCAGTTTCCCTCAGAAATATTAAATCAAACATCTAAAGAAATTCTGGAGAGACAGCACCCACAAAAGTCAGAGGAAAACAATTTTCTGGCTTAGGATAACTTAGGACTTCAGGAAAGGTCTGTTTTCCTTGGGTGAAAGGGAGCACAGTCCATTGCAGATGGTTTCTGGGCAAACCAGTAGTAGGCTTATGGCCATAGCACAGATTAACAACTAAGGCCCCTCAGTCCTGGCTCAGCAGGTTGTGGCACAGCAGGACAGCTGTGAGACCTCCAGACCTAACTTAGAAAGCAAACTACCAGCCTTGAAACCCCAGCACAATAGGAACAGCTAGATTGGGCCAACCCAGTACAGTGGGCAAGCTGCCAACACCTGAGACCCTGACAGAGAAAGTCAGTTACCAGGGCCCTGACCCAGAGTGCAAGAAGCTTGGGACAGTAACCCCTGTGTCCCAAGAGCATATCTCAAATAGTAAAAATGAGCAAAAAAGACGGCTGTGTTCATAGAAAGGTACTATGGCAACAGGAAAGATCAAAATGAAAACTCAGAAGAGGGTAACAATGTCAAGCCTACATATGAAAACTCAAAGCAGAATGTTTCTTTTTCTCAAACCCAAAAAGTCCTCTTGGGAGGGATCAAAAAGGATTTTAAAAATAAAAAAAAAGAGAGGTAGAAGAAAAAATGGGAAAAGAAATGAGAGTAATATAGGAAAATTATGAAAAAAAAAGAGTCCACAGCTTGGAAAAGGAAGCACAAAAACTGACTAAAGAAAATAAAAAAAATAGAATCTGGCAAATGGAAAAACACTCCTTTAAACATAGAATTGGTCAAATGTAAAAAGAGGTACCAAAGTAAACTGAAGAAAATAATTCCTTAAAAAGTAGAATTAGGCAAATATAACCTAATGATGCTATGAGACATCAAGAATCAGTCAAACAAAATTTTAAGAAATGAAATAAGAATAGAAAATTTATAATGCCTAATTGGAAAAACTACTGACCAAGAAAATAAATCTAGGAGAGATAATTTAAGAATAATTGGGCTGCAAGAATGCCATGACAAAAAAAAATAGAAAGAGCCTGGACAGCATCTTTCAAGAAATTATGAAGGAAAATGCCCTGATATTCTAGAAAAAGAGGATAATAATAGTCATTGAAAGAATCCACTGACCACCTCCTGAAAGAGATCCAAAAATGAAAACTCCAATAAATACTGCAGCCAAATTGCAGAATTATCAGATCAAGGAGAAAATACTAAAAGCAGTTTTAAAAAAATAATTCAAGTATCAAATAACCCCAGGCAGTATTACAACAGGATTTAGCATCTACATTAAAGAATCAGAGGGATTGCAATATTATATTCCAGAAGGCAAAGAAGCTTGGATTACAACCAGGAATCAACAACCTAGCAAAACTGAACATAATCTTTCATGGGGAAAAGGTGGACACTCAACAAAATAGGGGGCTTTCAATCATTTCTGATAAAAGAGCAGAGCTGAAAAGAAAATTCAATCTTCAAATATGACTCAAGAGAAACACAAAATACCAGCTAAAAAGGAAAGGAAAAAAATAAACATGTTATTCAATAATGTTAAACTATTAACATAACTGCACGGGAAGATAATACTTGTAACTCTTAAGAATTGTATCTCGGGAGGTTGAGCCAAGATGGCAGAGTAGAAGCAGGTAATTACATGTGCTCCCCCCACAACCACCTCCAATACCTGTAAAATATGACTCTAAACAAATTTCAGATCTATAGAACCCACAAAGTGACATAAAGAAACAAATCTCAGACTGAAGGAAGTATGGCAGGAAAACAGGAAGAGTTTTATGCAGCATGATGGGAGCTGGGCACAGTCTTGAGTGAGCCACAAGGTTCTGGCCCCAGGGAGGCCCAGACCAGCAGTCCGGCTGTAGCAGAATTCAGGAGAGTGAATCCCCAGCAGCTGTGGCAGTTTTCAGACTTCTCAAACCATAAATGCCAAAGAGAAAAAAAAATGTCAGTGGAGAACTCTGCTGGAATAGGGGGCTGAAGAGCATGGTCTGGCCCCTCCTCCCAGGGTGAGAGGTGATGGAGGTGTGCCAACTGCAGCTGCTGCCACATGGTTGCCTCTGAAGCTCCTGGCCTGCAGATCACAAAGGGACCAGGTGAATATTCAGAGGGTAATTGCTCTTGCTTTAACCTGCTTGGATCTGGGTTGTTGTCTTGGGCAGTAGTCCTAGGGTGAGAAATGCCAGTGTGTCAGTGTGGTGTCTGTAGAGAGGGCACCCTCATTAGACCTTTGACAACATTTGGGAAAATCCCAGCGATTTGTAACAAAGTTCTCCCCTCTTGAAACAGAGTTCTACTGTGGCAAAGAGCTCAAAGTCAAGTAATTGGCTGGCAAGATGAACAAGCAAAGGAAGCTCTTTTAGTCCATAGAATCCTCTTTTGGGGACAAAAAGGATCAAAGCATGGAATGGGAGGAAGACAATTAAGTCAGAACTCCTGCATCAAAAACTTCCAAGAAAAATATGAGTTGGTTATAAGCCATGGAGGAGCTCTAGAAGGATTTTGAAAATCAAGTAAGAGGAGTGGTGGAAACATTAGGAAGAGATATGAAAATGATGCAAGAAAATCATGAAAAGCCAGTCAACAACCTGCTAAAAGAGACCCTAAAAATACTGAAGAAAATTGTACCTTAAAAATAGACTAACTCAAATGGCAAAAGAGGACTGAAAAGCCAATGAAGAAAAGAATGTCTTAAAAAGCCTAATTTGCTAGATGGAAAAGGAATTTCAAAAACTCACTGGAGAGAATAATTCCTTCAAAATTAGATTGGAGCAAATGACATCTAATGACTTCATGAGAAATCAAGATACTATTAAGCAGATCCAAACAATTGAAAAAAATAGGAGGCAATGTGAAATACCTCATTGGAAAAACCACTGACCCTGGAAAATAAAAACAGGAGAGATAATTTAAAAATAATTGGACTACCTGAAAACCATGATAAAAAGAAGAACCTAGAAATCATCCGTCAAGAAATTTTCAAGGAATATTGCTTTGTTATATTTTTGGTACCAGAGGGCAAAATGGAAATTGAAAGAATTTGCCTCTTGAGAAATATCCAAAAATAAAACTTCTAGGAATATTATAATCAAATTCTGGAGTTTCCAGGTCAAGCAGAAAATATTCCTAGAAGCCAGGAAGAACAATTTGAGTATTGTGGAAACACAATCAGGATAACAGAAGATCTAGCAGCTTCTACATTAAGTGACCAAAGAGCTTGGAATATGATATTCTGGAGGTCAAAGAGCTAGCATTAAAACCAAGAATCGCCTACCCAGCAAAACTGAGCATAATTATTAAGGGGAAAATATGGTCATTCAATGACATAGAGGAATTTCAAGCATTTTTTTTTTGCTTTTTGACGATCAATTGGGGTTAAGTGACTTGCCCAAAGTCACATGGCTAGTATGTCAAGCCTCTGAGACAGCATTTGAACTCAGGTACTCCTGATCCCAGGACCAGTGCTCTATTCACTGCAACACCTAGCCACCCAACTTTTAAGCATTTTTGATGATGAACCAGAGCTGAAAAAGAAATTTGACTTTCAGATAAAAGAAGCAAGAGAAATATAAGAAGGTGAACAGGAGTAGAAAATCATGGGGAACTTATTAAATTTGAATTATTTACATTCCTACATGGAAAAATAATTGAACCTCATGAGATTTTTCTCAGTATGAGGATAGTTGAAGGAAATATATATATATATATATATATATTCATATATATACATACACATACACACACAGACACACATACATGTATATGTTTATATAGGAGGGTGTATGTGTATAAATATATATGTGAGTGTGTGTATATATGTGCACATGTGTACATAGACAGAGGGCACAGGATCAGTTGAATAGGAAGGGATATCTAATAAATAAAATTAAGAGGTGAGAGAGAAATGTAATGAGAGAAGGAGATAGGGAGGGATAGAATAGGGTAATTTATCTCATATAAAAGAGGCAAGAGAAGATTATTACAATGGAGGGGAAGAACAGGAAGGCAAGATGGAATGGGTCAACCTTACTCTCATTGAATTTGGCTTAAGGAGGTAATAACATACACACTCAATTGGGCATCTTACCCTACAGGAAAGTATGGAGGAAGGGGATAAAAGGAGGGAGGATAGAATGGGGGCATATTGGGGAGAGGGTAGTTAGAAACACACACTTTTCAAAAGGAACAGGGTCAAAGCAGAAAATAGGATAAGTGGGGTGTGGCAGAGTATGAAGGGAAATATAGTCAGTCTTTCACAATATATCTACTATGGAAACATTTTACATAACTACACATGTACAACCTATATTGAATTGCTTATCTTCCCAGTAGGGGTGGGTGATGAGGGAAGAGGTGAAAGGATCTGGAAAGCAAAGTTTAAAAAAATGTTAAAAATAAACTAATTAAATAATTTATTTTTAAAAATAATTGTTTTTCTCTTAGGGAATTTAGTAGGAGTATGCTTAGATAGAGGGTTTGGGTATAAGTTGATTTTGATAGAACAATATAAAAATGATTTAAAAAAGATTGTACTAGGAGAAATGAAAAGGGTGAGGCAGAATGGGGTAAATTATATCACATGAAGAGACATAAAAGAACTATTATAGTAGAGGGAAAGAATTTAGGGGATGAGTATTATATGAACTTTTCATTGAACTTGGCTCAAAGAAGGAATAACATACACACTCAGTTGGGTATCAACATTCATATTACCCTATAGGGAAATAAGAGGGAAGAGTGATATAAGTGAGGGCAGACGTAGGAGCGGAAAGAGTAAAGAAGTAGGGGCTAATAGAGGGAATGGCATATTGAGGGAAGTAGTGGTTAGAAGCAAAAGTCTGGTGAGGAGGGACAGGGTGAAAGGAAAAAGAGATGTATAAATCTGGAAAATAGGATGGAGGAAATACACAGTAATGATAGCTGTAAATGTGAATCTGATGAATTCTCCCATAAAACAGAAGCAAATAGTAGAATGGATTATAAACCAGAATCTTACAATATGTTGTTTACAAGAAATACATATGAAGCAGAGAGACACACAGAATAAAGGTCCTTCAGCTGAAAAGAAGCAGGGGTAGCAATCCTGATCTCAGACAAAGCAAAAGCCAAAGCAGATCTAATTAAAAGAGATAAGAAAGGAAACTACGTCTTGCTAAAAGGTATCATAGACAATGAAGTAATATTAATACTGAACATGTATGGTGTAGTATAGCATCCAAATTATGTTTTAAGCATCAAACTTCTTAAAGGAGAAGTTAAGTGAGTTACAGGAAGAAATAGAAAGCAAAATGATACTAGTGGAGAATCTTAACCTACCCCCTCTCAGAAGTCAGTAAATCTAACCACAAAATAAACTAGAAAAAAGTTAAGTAAGTGAATAGAATTTTTGAATGGTTAGATATGATAGATCTCTGGAGAAAAATGAATGGGGATAAAAAGGAATTTTCCTTTTTCTAAGCAGTACATGGCATTTACCCAACATGTACTAGGGATTAGAAACCTCATAATCCAATGCAGAAAGGCATAAATGTTAATTGCATCCTTTTCAGAGCATGATGAAATAAAAGTTACATGAAATAAAGGGCTAAGGAAAGAAAGGCTAAAAACTAATTGGAAACTAAATAATTTAACTTAAAAAAATGAGTGACTTAAACACCAAATCATAAAAACAATAATTTCATCAAAGTGAATGAAAATGATGAGACAAATACCAAAGTTTGTGGGTTGCAGCCAAAGCAGTTCTTAGGGGAAATTATATATATTTAAAAGCTTACATAAATAAAATAAAGAAAGCAGGAGCAATCATTTTTTTTCTTTCTCATTGTATTTCCCTTTTGTTCTGATTGTTCTTTCACAATTTGACATATGTGAAATTATTTTTAAGATGATTGTACATGTATAACCTATATCAGATTATTTGCTGTCTTGGGAAAGGAAAATGGAATGGAGTGAAGAAGAAAAATTTGGAACTCAAAATCTTTAAAAAATGAATGTTGAAAACTATCTTTACATATAATTGAAAAAACACTATTAAGTTAAAAAAATATGATGATACCTGTTTCCCAAGTCAATAAAAATGAATCCATATGCTATATGTTTGTCTTAGGTAGATTATCATCCAATTTTAAAATCTGTTTCTCCTCAGTTCATTTACCTTCTCACAGAAATCAATACTATAATAAAGTAAACTGATAAATTAGTGATGATGAAATTTTAGTCACTGAGCAGTTGAATGGATATAGGTCTCATTTGAGACATTCTCTGTTGCTCTCAGATCTTATTGTTTATCCCTCTCAAATCTATTCTCCAATGCTGATGCTCAACACTTTGTGTATATGTGTATACAAACACATACTACAAATATGAATGCATTCCTCAAATCCAACAGATTTTAATTTTTAAATGGTTAATCATAAATATTGTTTAGAATATTAAAATATAAACAAAGGCAGTTTAGCAGTGGATGGAAACAAGATTGAACTGACTCAAATCTCAAAGGAATACATAGATTCAATCCCACCTTCAATACCCAGTAGCTGTATGACAATGAGCAAGTCACTTAACATCTCAATTTCCAGGAAAATTATAGAGACAATAAGATAAAGCTGAATATTCAATCTGTATCTGTGGAAGTAATTTTTATATGTGGAGTACTCAACACTAATGGTATTAAAGTCGAATACAGAAGAATAAAATATATTTTTGTAGTGATCAGATTAGTAGTAATAGTACTAGTTATAATAGCAGCATATTTTACATTTACCATAAGAAAAAATATTACTGAGGGGCAGCAACTTTCTATAATTCTTAAAAAGTAGCAAGATGCCTATCACTCATAGTGTTCAAACTATGGGTAGGGCAAATGATCATTGACCAAAAATATTGTTGAGAGGTTTCTTCAGTTGGGAAACAGGGTCATCTAGACAGTCCAAAATTTTACAATTATATGAAATAGTTTATGCAAATTGAAATATATTTGCTTCCAAATACATTTATATCACTTATAAAGCTCAGGTGAAAATATATTTTCTGCATGTATTTCTAGGTATATGTTTCTACTAAATTTTTTCAAAAATGGATATATGAAATCTTAGGAAGGTTTTGATGTAGAATTATTCTGAGCATAAAAACAATCCACCCTAAATAACAAAAATGATTATGTCTGGAAAAATCAACCTTGAATGTCATCTTCTCCACGAAGTGCCACTTTGTGGTATTTGTCTTTCTTTGAATATCAGAAGTACTAATTCTTACTAGATCTTTTTATCTCCTTATGACTCCATACGTATTAGTACACACTTAATGTTTCATAATTAAAATGCACTCCCCTATTAAATGTTAGGTATGGATCTATATTTTTCAAGTTTCACAGGCATTTTGAACTGAAAGGTTTGGGGCAGAAGCCATTTCATAACTATATTTTTTTCCTTATAACCTTGCATAAAGCATGCTTGATAGTATACTTGTTTTCATTCAAGGCATATAAAATATCAAGTTAAAATGGCCAAAGCAGTTTTCAGTAGACTGGAACGTATTGATTGAAAAATACTTTAATTTGAAATGCCTCTGTCAAGTTAATGAATTAATATAATAAAATCATATTGGAAATACCTGCTTGGAGAAGACTAGGGTATACAAAATCAATGGGGAGGAAAATATGTGGGTGCCACACTGTAAATTTTCTGAAGGAAAATTAGTTTGCCTGCAATGTGCAGGATTTGATTATTGAATCTTTCATTAGGAAGTATATGCTGATGTAGTCCTACTTATTCATTCATTTATCTGGCTTATGTGCAATTGTCAAGAGAGGGTTATTTGAATGTTTCATGTGGAAAGCAGAATCTGTCCCTTAACTTCAATCTATGGGATTTTATAAGAAAATCTTCTAATCGATTCTATATTGTTGGTCACTGATGGTATATTATAACAAGAGGTCATATTGCAACCATTTTTTTTAGTTTTATCACAATTAACATACCCTATCACATTCATTTTAGATTAGGTGACTTTAAGAGATAACATAGTACCAGAGAGGGCACACTGGATTTAGAATTTCAAGTCGTGCTTTGAACTCCTAGTTCAATCAAATATTTTTCTTTGAACAAGTCATTTAAAAACACTGAATTCCAGTTATATACTCACGAAAATGGGGTAATAGTGTTTGTTCTGTCTCTATGAAGTCAATTGAGGACTAAATAAAATTCTCCAAAGTCTTGGATGTTATGTTAAGCTAGGCCCTAATGAACTATGTAAATATGAGTTTTTAACTTTTATTAATCTTTGATATGAAAGCATACATTTATAACAGAGCCAACAGTGGGTCTTCTCTGACACACTTACCTGGAATGTTTACTTTCTTTTGAAATTATCCCAGAAATGTGTTTGCATCTATCTTTTGTGCCAATCCCATTCTGGCTCATATTGTGCAAATTATATGCCCATTATTATATTATCAGCTCCCTGAGAGCAGAGATTCTGGCAAATTTCCACTTTGTATTGTTAGCACCTATGGTAGAAAATATTAAACTGACAAAACGCATCTAACATTGGGTTTGTAAAAACAACAACAACAGCAACAGCAACAACAACAACAGAATGGCGTCCACTATTTCTGTTCAAATAGTACTTATTAAGCGTATACTACATTCAGAGCATTTTGAGCTAGATGCTAGTTCTGTTCATTCCTTCACATCTGTTAAAGAGAGAGGGAGAAAATTCTCTATACATTAACTGCTAAGCCAAATGACACTCAGAGTAGTAAGCAGATCAGAAAAATAATAGAGCAATATCCAAGAAGAAGACTAGTAATTGACCTCATAGGCTCAGATGCCTACAAAAAAGTCAGCCGTATGTAGATAATAAGAGCTACCTTGAAAAAAAAAAAGCTTACAAAATATTTTACAAAGAATATCTCATCTTAGTCTCACAACAACCCAAGGAAGTAGTTGTTTGTCAGTTGTGTCCTACTTTTCATGAACCCATGGATCAAAGCACATCAGGACTCTCCATGAAGTTTTGTTGGCAGATATTGGAGTAGCTTAGCATTTCCTTTTCTAGTGCATTGAAGCAAACATAAGTGAAGTGACTTGAACAGTGCCACAGAGTTAGGAAGAGTCTGAGGTCAAATTTGAACTCAGGTCTTCCTGACTCCCCGACACCAGGCCCAGTGATCTATTCACTAAGCCAGCTAGCTACCTCCTACAGAGATTTTTCTGTCAATTTTACATTTGAGGAAATGGAGGCTTGGAAATATCAAGTGAATACCAAAGATTTGAGAGCCAGTAAATGTTAGAAGTCTTACCCAAGACTAGCTCTGCCTGTTTAGAAGTGTAAATCTTTTCCAATTATATTAAACTCTTAGTAAGGTAATCTAATAAACTGAACTAGAGGTCATAAAAGAAGCAGAATAAAATTCTGATATTCCTTATACATAGTATACTGGCTGCAAAAGGATGCAACTTAGTTAAAATGTAATGGAATACACAAAAGAGAGTAAGAATATTCTTTTTTTTTTCTTTTTGGAGGGCAACTTGGTTAAGTGACTTGCCCAAGGTCACATGGCTAGTTTTTATGTTGTGTCTGAGGCTGATTTGAACTTAGGTCCTCCTGACTCCAGGGCTGGTGCTCTATTCACTGTGCCAAATAGCTGCCCTAGAACATTGTATTTTTAGAATATATACTCATGAGAAATACAGGAAGTTGAGTAGGGAAACATGACACAAATGGATTATTGTTATGGAAATATTATAAAATATATTTTTCTTTAATAAATGTGTAACATAAATTTTAATATCTATTATTTTTTAATTTTGAATTCAAATTCAAATTCTATCCCTCTCTCTACCTATTCATAAGGCAAACAATATATCAGTTATATGTGTGAAATCTTGCAATGTTATAATGATATTTCAATAATAATGATGTTTCAAAAAGGAAAAAAAAGCAAGATATTTCAAAAAGTGAAACAATTATTCTTTGATCTGTACTCAGAGTTCATCAGTTTTCTCTGAGATGAATAGTACTTTTCATCAGGAGTCATTAATGAAGTCTTGGTTTGTTGTATTGGTCAGAGTAGTTAAATCTTTAATGTTTGATCATTCTTATAATATTCCTGTTTCTATGTTAAATGTTATTCTGGTTCTGCTAAGTTCAATTTATATCAATTCACATAAATTTTACCAGGTTTTTCTGAAACCATCCTGCTCATTATTTTTTATAGCACAATAATATTCCATCATGATCATGTACCACAACTTGTTCAGCCATTCCCTGATTGTGGGCAACTTCTCATTTTCCACTTCTTTGCCACCCAAAAAAAGAGCTACCATATCTATCTATCTATCTATCTATCTATCTATCTATCTATCTATCTAT
>NW_027185698.1:11538415-11552387 GCF_028583685.1 Petaurus breviceps papuanus
TATCTATCTATCTATCTATCTATCTATCTATCTATCTATCTATCTATCTATCATCTATCTATCTCTTTGTCTATCTATCTACATCTATGTAGATAGAGCTATATACATAAAAACCCACATATACATTATAATACATAATTTATATATGTATATATATATTAGTGTGTGTGTGTGTGTGTGTGTGTGTGGTGTCTGCGTGTGTGTGTGTGTCTCCTTTTCCTTTGATTTCTTTGGAATACATTCTTAGGCATGGTATTGCTGGGTCAAAGGTCAATGGGCTGCACAACTTTAAAGTCTGTTGAGTACAGTTCCAACTTGTTCTCAAGAATTATTGTACCACTTCTCAACTTCACCAGTTATGCATTAGTGTTCCAATGTTCACATCTCCCTCAGTGCGTTATTTTCTATTTCTCTCATATTTGGCAATATGATAGCTACAAGCAAGTATATCAGAGTTGTTTCTTTAATCAATAGTGATTTGGAACTTCTTTTTTTTTTCGTAAGACTACAGATAACTTTGATTTTTTCTTCTGAACACCTTCTCTTCATGGCATTTGACCATTTCTAAATTAGGGAATGTTTGATTTTGCATAAATTTGACTCAAATTTCTATATATTTCAGAAATGAGGGTTTTATTAGAGGAACTTGCTGTAAGAGTGTCACCAGTTTCCTGCTATCGTTGTAATTTTTTAAACTAAAATATATTTTTAGATTTGTAATGTCTTTTTTAAAATTTTATTTTGGAGGCAGGAGGGCAGGGCAGTTGGGGTTAAGTGACTTGCCCAAGGTCAAATGGCTAGTAAGTGTTAAGTGTCTGAGGCTGGGTTTGAACCCCAGTACTCCTGAATCCATAGCAGTTGCTCTATTCACTGTACTACCTAGCCACCTCAGATTTGTAACATTCTTTAAAAACTTTTTGACTCCCAAATTCTTTTCCTCCTTCCTGATGCTCCCTCACCCCCTGAGAAAGCAAACAATATTACATCAATTATACATGTGAAATAAAGAAAAACATTTCCTTATTAGTCATATCACAACCAAATGAGAAATATACATAAATAAAGTGAGAAAATTATGTTTCAATTTGCACTTAGAGTTTTTATCAGTTCTCTCCCTGGGGGTATTCAACTTTTTTCTACCATAATACATTTGAAATTGTCTTACATAATTTTATTGATCAGAGAAGGTTAGACAATTGGAAAATGGCTCATTTTTAGAATAAATTTCACTTAGTTCCCTATGTATTTGAGGAATGAGGGTTTTATCAGAGAAACATTCTCTATTTTTTATATTATGTCATTGTCTATGTTATATATTATCTCTTTTAATTAGGTCTATTTTTGTTTATGCTTTGTCTGAGAATGTGATTGCTACTCCTGCCTTTTTTTTCACTTCAGCTGAAGCATAATCGATTCTGCTCCAGCCCCTTATTTTAACTCTCTCTGTGTTTTTCTGCTTCCAGTGTGTGTCTTGTAAAAAACATATTGTTGGATTCATGTTTCTTATTCATTCTACTCTCTAATTCCATATTATGGACAAGCTCCTCCCATTCAATTCACAGTTATGTTTATTAACTGGGTATTTTACTTCATTCCATTTTCTTTAGTTTGTCCTTCACTTTTTTTATGCTATCCCTCCTCAAAAGTCTGTTTTACTTCTGTCCATTGCCTTTCTTAATCCACCTTCCCATTAATCTCTCCCCCTACCCTTTCTCCTCTTATTTACCTATTGGGTAAGATAGATTTCAATACCCAAATGTGTGTGTGTGTGTGTATTCTTCCCTTTTCCTTTGGAATATTACTAATATAGAAAAGTATTTTTCATGACTACAGATATATACTTTATATCAAATTGCTTACATTCTTAAGGAGAGAGGGAAGGAAAGGAGGGAAGGAAATATTTTGGAACTTTAAATTAAAAAAATAATTTTTAAATTGTTTTACATGTAAGAAAAATAACAAAATAATATTTCTGATTCTCTCTCAATTACTCTTTATCCTGCTTCTTTATGTTACATCCTGGATTACTCACATGATTATATGTGATATGAAATTATGAAGTTCATACCAGACTTATTTTTATAGTTAATTGGTCCCTCTCAGTGGAAGTGGTAAGTATCAATCTATTGTATCTAAATGCCTTTATGATTTCTCTCTTCTTTGTGAGAGGGGAAGTGGCTCCAACAGAGATGAGTGCTGGGATCTACATTTGGCCTACCAGGAATTGGGATTTAGGCTTTAAATTTCTGAGAACACTATCTCCAGAAAGAATTTTACAGTGTTTCAAAGACATAACTTGACTACTTGCCACTTATCAGAACACAAGTAGGAATAATCAACTGGAAGAAATTAATTGTTCCAACTCTAGATTACATTCTTCAAGATTAAAGTCAAGATCACAATCTAGTTCCAGGTCAAGGTCCAGATAACATTCTAAAAAGGTTTTGTTGCAGAACATATTTAAGATCTTATAGTAGCAATCATGCATATTCTAGAGATTATCATTGAGACTATGGCTGCAATGGAAGGTTCACCTCATTTCAGAAGGCTAGCATTGCACCTTGCAAAAAAACACACAAAAAAAAACAGAAATACAAAGGAGAATTGACATCTTACCAAGTGCCCTGAGAAAGCATATCCACTTATCAGGAGAAGAGAGAGTTTTTAAAGAAAAAAAATCAAAGGGGAGATACAAATTTAAAGTGTGATGATGCTAATGTTTGACATCACATTGATCATCATAGAAAAGGGAAATAAAGCAAAGAACAGGGGCTTTCCAAGAGTTCAAGAGAATCCAGTGGATCCAGAAAGCAGGAAAAAAGTACTAAAGATTACAAAGAATACAAATTTTACAAAGATAACAGTCAACATAAAAGTAGAGAGTAAAACCATTCTCGAACTTCATCCTCTTCCCCAGCAAGCTCTCAAGGAGAAAAAGAAAGTAAGAAGGAAACAGAAGAAGAGCTTAAAACCCACCATGAATCAAAAGAATATTCAGGCTTTATAAGAGTCAAGCGACCCAGAGGAACTTACTAGAGGCAGAGGAAAAGCCATAGGAGTACTATATCTATTTATCTATCTATTGGTTGAGCTATCTAAGTTAATTAAGACAACAATCGGTTTACCAATGCTATCAAAATGTTATTCTCTCCAACCTAAGTGTTCTCTCTATGCTTTGTCTAATCCATCTGCTTTTTCCATATTCTGTTACAGGTCTACTTCATTTGATATTTTAACCACCTATCCAGAACTTTGATGTAAGTATCTGAAAGCATCTTGCTCCATTATACTTGACAGTATAAAGGATATATTACAAAAAGATTTGCAGATCTTTTCAATTATTTTTCGTCCTTGTTGTCATTGTTGTCTTTTCCATTTTAATTTTCAAATGGTCTGTTGAATTTTCTTAGGGTTCTTGCCAAACTATCTTTAAACTAACTTTCCTTTCCACAGCTACTTACTGTCTTATGTGGCAGTTGTTACTTGTAACCTTTCACTTCATTCATCCACAATTTTGAATTTATATTCTATGCCACTATTGTCCTTGATGGTCATTTCTTTACACAGCATTAAAAGAGTGGTAATGATCAGTTACAAAAGGGAAGTGGTGATCACTGAGTTATTAAATCTTCCTTAGAAATATGTCACCAAAAATAGCCATCATTTCCTGAAACAAAGGCCAATGTTTTTAGCACCAATATATTTCCAATAAAGTATATTTGTCAGTCACAAATATTACTAACTCCAATGACTTGAAAGTTAGAATCACCAATGGGAGATATAGAGGCACAAGTTGGATGTCATCAGGTTATCAAATACTTTAAGCAATGAATTTAAAAAAAACTAATATCATCAATAAAATGCTTGAATATAAATATCACCTATTGATGTTGTAAGAGCAAGGAGGACAGGATGGGGGCAGCTGTTGTTCTGTATTGTTTTACTTGTGATTTAAAGAAAAGAGAGAATAACACCAGCAGAGTGGGAATATATTCTATCATTAAATTATGGGAACATACGGATTAGAGTTACAGTTGTTAGGCAGGTACAAAAGGGCTATGATCTGAGTGATAGAAGCTGTACCCATAATGAAAAGATCTCAGATGCATTTAATTATTGAATATATTTGACAAGTTTATCAAATTTCTGGATGATACAATTCTAGGATAAGTAACATGCTAAATTTAAGTATTATGATATAAACCTCTCTCATTAGGTTTGGACAATGAGATTCATCTAATGAAATGAAATGCAATATCAATGAATGTGAAATTCTATATTTGGGCAGCAGAAATCACCATGAGATTAAAAAAATACAGAAACATATATAAATACCAGTTCATATAAGAGATTTGTCAGTGTACTTTAAATTCAAGATAAAACAAATGTATAGCATGGTCACCAGAAAACAAAAGCCAATGCAGATTAAGACTGTATTAAGAAGGATATAGCATCCAGGTCTGGGGAGGTGACCGTATCACTATATTCTGCCTAAGTCTGATTATATGTGAACTCCAGTGTTCAATTCTGGCCACCACATTTATAGAAGAAAATAGGTAAGTTGGAATTTACTTAGAGTAGAGAATGACTCCCTCTAGTCACCATTCTACTGAATAACAGAGGAATTTGGGGAATTGTCTTTTCATAAGGTATGAGTCATTAGCTTAAAGTCCCTTATAAAACACAGACATTTTAAAAGAGGATGTAGTTTCTAGCCAGTTATTTTTAAGATACCAGACAAGTTTCTAACCTGTCTTATGGCAATCATTCTTAAATTGTGGCTGTAATGAAGAGTGGAGTTTGGTCCTTAATTTTACCATTTCTTTTGTATCTCCTTCCCTTTTGTAGGTGTCCTTGTGAAGATGAATAGCTGGAACAATTGTGATTTTGGTTTCTGGGACAGTAGCCCTGAGAAATTGTCTACCATAGAGAAACTTACCATTAAGTAGAAGCACAGACTTCTTTTCATTAAATCAGACAATTCTAGGGCAGAGGTTAATACAAAATGCTGAATTGGCAACCTTGAAGCAAAACAAAACAAAACAACAACAATCCCCCAAACTTATATTTGATGAGGTCTGTCAGCCTCACAAGCAACTGTATCTATAGCTGTTATGTCACTAAATCCATTTAAATATTTTGGTAATTTTATGCTTTGATTCGTTCAGGTTAGCTGATTTTAGTGTAAGAATAAATAACCATTCTATGGCTGGTGCATATTGTGCATTGAATATCTCCGTGTTTTAACTTCCTTTCTTTCTGAAGAATCTATCAGATTTTCAAAATATGACCATTAGTAAAATTAGCAACTTTCTCTAGGAAACTGAATTGGGGAGTTATTGAGGAGTCATTAAGTGTGAGATATGGAATGTACTTTTCTTGTTTAGAGGGTGGCTCTAAGCACTGAAACTTTTACAGTCACCTAACTGGGTTACAAAACAAGGAGTGGTATAGGTCATCAGCCCTCCAAATGCCAGACAACTAGACACCTGTTTAATAGGTTAACATGCTAAGGGAGTAACAAAGTAGATCCTTTAAGGATCAAAGTTATGGAGGATGGTTATACTGAAGAAGAGAAGGTTAAGCGGGTGAAAAGATACAGGCACTTGAAGAGGTGTCTAATATTGGATCTTTTTATCACAAAGGGCAGAATCCTGGATGAATCATAAACTAGAGTTCAATCAATTAATTAAAAAGTATTTATTAAGTTATTGAGGGGACGAGTCAAGATGGCGGAGTAGAAGCAGGACCTCTGCAGGGATCGAGCTTCCACCTTCCCCAATCCATGTAAAAGGGGAAGCTAAATAAACTTTGGAGTGGCAGAACTCACAAAACGACACAGAAAAGCTAACCTCCCACTGAGGATGGCCCAGCAGGCTGGCGGGAATTGGCCAGCGCAGTGCTCTGGGAGCCAGTCATGCCCAGGCCCCTGTGAGCCTGAGGTTTTAGCCCCAGGGTGGGCCTGACCAGTTGCCGGCTGGAGGGACACCAGATAACTAGCAGCTATGACTGTTTTCAGATTCATCAACACATAGATGTGAAGGACAAAGAGAGAAGTGAAGTGTGGACTTTGGGACCAGTAGTTGGGAGTGCATCAGCTTTTGCCCCCAGGGCAAGAAGCCACTGAGACACAGCTGGCTCCAAGTTGTAGTTTCAGATCCTGGCCTGCAGAGTGTAGGGGGATCAAGTGAACAATCTGAGGGGTAATTGTTCTTGCTTTAACCTGCTTGGATCTGGATTGCAGTCTAGGGTGTAGATCCTGGGGTGCATGACCAGCTTGCCAGAGGGTGTGGAGGCCTTAGAGAGGGCACCCAACTAATACTCCAGCAGCTGAGAAAACCCCAGCATTTGGGACAAAAGTTCCCTGTCTGGTGGCAGAGTCCTACTGTGGCAAAAAAGCCCAGGGGTCAAGTGACTGAGGGGTGACAAGACCAGACAGAGGAAGCAAAACAAACAGAAGCAAAGCATGGAATAGGAGGAAGAGAGTGAAGTCAGAACTCCTGCACCAAAAGCATCAAAGGAAAATACGGGCTGGTTACAGGCCATAGAGGACCTTAAGAAGCAGATAAGAGAAGTGGAGGAAAAAAAAACTTTGTAACTCAAAACCTGGCAGAAATGAATGATGTAAATCAAAAGTTAATAAAGTGTATTAAAAAAAACCGTAAATGGTTTTATAAAAATTATTATTTTTAAAAAAATTTTCTTGACCCTTGAACATCATATGATTATCCTGGATCTGGTTGATAGTCTGGGTTATGGTGTCCTCAGGCTTCAGAAATTATTGTATGTCATGTCATTATATTTAATTTCTTTCAAATTGGAGTTTAATTTATTCTACTTGATTGTTGTTTTCTTTCTTGGGTATGGGGAAAAAAATTCCTTAATAATTAGTGTTGTACAATGACCGTGATAGCCTGCTTCAGTGATAGGAAGACCTGGATTCAAGGCTTGCCTCTGATACATAAATTTTTTTGATTCTGGACCAGTCAATTAACCTCTCAGTACTGTAGGCAGTACTGAGTATAAACTGTAAATAATATGCCACACTGCATTGGTAGAGGGCCAGCTATCATCCTGCTCTTTCTCAACACTAAACTCATACAAGTAAATTATATAAGATTCATTTTCTTGTTTGTTTTGCCATTTCACTTTATTCAATTTATCAATCAAAATTTCACACCAACTAAAGCCATGCTATCCTTTCATGTTGAAGTATGATTTGTTTAGAGTGGGTTTGGTGACTTAGAGGATATTTCATAGTCTTAGCATTCATTATATCAATGAAATTACAGGTCTAACTTCTATCCCTATTCTCATACTGATAGGTTTAACAAGATACCCCAGAATTCAAGGGTCTGGACAACATGACCTAGACTTATTGCTACTTGACAGGCCTATAATTGACTAAAACTAGGCCTATTGTCATTCCTTATCCGTGACCGTCACTTTCCTACTTTCATTCCTTTGAATAGACTTTGTGATACATAATGTCTTTTCCTTCCAAGTCCTCTACAATGCCAAATCCTCTGCCTCTTGGTATACTAACCATTCTTTAGACTGAAATGCCACTTTCTCCATAAATATTTTCCTCATCACCCCAGTTCAAAAATGCTCTCTCCTTTTTCTGAAGTCCTTCAGCTGTTTCTTTTTTCTATCACTGAAATGGCAGTGAATATGTACTGAATTTTATTTTAGTTCTTTTGCAGAATTATAGAATTGAAAGGACTATCTATTTAAAATTATTTTTGAACACGATTTCTCACTACATTCCTCAAAAGTCATCATTCATCTTCCACATGAAGTAATGGGGGAAAGGGGTACATTGCAAGAGAAATAGCATAGAATCAGATCAGAGGATCTGAATTCTAATTCCATTTCTAACACTTACTATTTATACAACCTTGGAAATATCTCTCCAGAGCTTAATTTTCTTATCCATAGGATAATGAAAGATTTGTACTTGAGTCTAAGGTACTTACTCCTATCAGAGGATACATTTAGGATTCTATGTCGCTAGCAATACCTCTATTTTTTAAATAATAAATATTTATATATAGATAAATTCTGATTCTACAGATTCCACAGGCTGTTTCTCACAGAAAGCTAGGTGGTACAGTGGAGAGAACACTGAGCCTAGAGTCAAGCTGATATTAGTTCAAATCTGCTTTCAGACATTTACTAGCTGTGTCATGCCTGGCAAGTCATTAACCTCTACCAGACTCAGTTTACTCAAATGTAAAATGCTGTAAATAATAGCAACTATTTTACAGAGCTATTGTTAGGATCACATGAAATAATAATAATAATAATAACAATTAATCTTTCTATCACACCTATTATGTGCCACATAGTGGGCTAAGAACTGTACAAATATTATCTCATTTGGGCTTTTCAACAACCCTGTAAAGTAGATGCTCTTAGTAGCACCGTTTTATAGTTGAGGAAACTGATACAAATAGTTTAAGTGACTTGTCCAAGATCATACATCTGGTAATTGTTTGAAAAGAGATTTGAGCTCGCGTCTTCCTGATTCTAGGACCAGCACTCTATCCATTATGCCACCTACTTGTCCCCAAATAATATTTGTAAAGCCCTTAGCCTAGAGCCTGGAACATAGTAGGTACCCAATAGATGTTGATTCCCTCAATTCCCTTCCCAGTTTGTCCTCTGGGGTTGAACAAACATTTTTAATCCCTCATTTACATTCTAGCCTAACAGATACTTGATAGCTGTCATATTAGTTCTAAATTTTCCCTTTTCATTGTTAAATATCACCATTTTAATTGATCTTTATATTATACAATTTCTAGTCATTCAAATATATACCTCAAACCACATCTTCTAGATATACATAAGTGTAACCCATCTCCCAATGTCTCTGCACATGAGGTGCCCACTCAGTTTTGGCTGCACAAGATTTTTCAAATGGTGATGTGGAAACAAACAAGGTATAGTAGAAAAAAATATTGACCTGAGAGTCAGAAAATGTGAGTTCAATCTTGAAACTGATACTTCTGAAGTATGTGACCCTGGGGAGGCCATTTTACTTCTCTATCCTTTCAATGTCTTCATTTATAAATAAGAAGTTTAAATTAGATAGTGTTGCAGCCTCCTTATAGCCTGAATTATCTATGAGTCATAGATTTTCATGTAGACCTATTGACATAAGGAAGGATATACTTCTATAATAGTTCTGAAGTCAAGTGAACCCATTTGAACCACACTTTCATCATTTACTTTTGCAACATCTAACAAATCTCTTGACCTTTCTTGTATTTCTTTTCTTCATCTTGTTGGATGTTATACCCTTGATGGATGAGGACTACTTGTTGTCTTTTGCTTTGTATTCATGGTATTCAGAATAATGCTTCACATATAATAGGGTCTTAAGAAATATTTGTTGAACTGAACTTAACTCTAAAATGGTAGTGGATTGATTGGATTAGTTCAAGGATGTAGAAACAAAAAAACACGTTTTTCAGGGCAATAGTTATGAAAATATATTTTGGAAAAGTTTCTT
This sequence comes from Petaurus breviceps papuanus, assembly GCF_028583685.1. Lineage (NCBI taxonomy): Eukaryota > Metazoa > Chordata > Mammalia > Diprotodontia > Petauridae > Petaurus > Petaurus breviceps. Next base: position 11,547,936 of record NW_027185698.1, read on the forward strand.
GACTCAAAGGTAAGAACTCCTGAAGTAGATGATCTCTTTTTCCTTAGAATATGATCCCATAGAGGGCAGGGATTGTCATTTAACTTGCTTTATATCCCTGTACTTAGCTCAATACTTTACACATAGTTGGTGTTTAATAAATGTTTACTGACTAAATTTTCTTAATTTTTCTTATCTAAACCCTTATTTACCTGATCCAACATTTGGTTCCTTTTACTCACACGTATTGTCATTTTTATGATCCTTCTTGTTGTCCTATAATTTCTCCATACAAAGATGTCTAAGACTTTGTACATTCTTGGGATTACAGTAGAATTATCAAACTGTTATTTTTATACTCACTGTATTACTGGCTCTTTCTGTTTCCATTAAGGAAAAAGATTTATTAAGTACTGTACACAGAACCACTTATTGCTCTGTTGGATGAACTTTGAAAAATAATTCCCCAAGAGGAATTCATTTTCTTAGAACAAAGCTTCTCCCTAACTGTCAAAGTTGATGAAAAAGGGGAAAAATCATAGTTAATGGCCACTTTGAATCCTTATACATTAATTCCATTTTAAAAAATCAAATAGTTAAATTTCAGGGACTATATATATATATACACATATATATGTGTGTGTGTGTATGTAGTGAGTTAAGGAAATATGTATACACACACACACACACACACACACACACACACACACACACACATATATATATATATATATAATATAAAGTTACCTTAAAGAACTAGGCTTATTGGTAAAGTATGAAACATCTCTAAAGCATCCATGAAAAGAAATCTAGATTCTATGTTAATACTTCCAGTAATAAAGGATTTACTACCTTAGGAAAAAAGCCTGTTCCACAAGTCAACATTTATAATTGCTTGAAAGTTTTCCTGTATATGAAGTTAAATGCTGTCTGTTTTTAAAGTTTTACCCATTGATCATCCTCCCAGGCCTGTACTTTGAGGCCAATAAAAGCTTTTTTTTTTTAATTTTTATATGACAACACTGTAAATACATATTTCCATTCATTTTTCTGACAAGTATTTAATTATACTATTAATATATACAAGACACTGTGCTAGGCTCAAAAGTTTTGAAACAAAATGAAAAAGAGGAAGTGTAGAAGAATTGGAAGACAATTGTTTCTATCAAGGAACCTTAGGTATAATTGGGAGGAAATCATAAAATTATTGGGGGACAATGCTAAAACAGTGTTTCAGAAAATAAGTAATATTGAAGATAAGTGAAAGGAGATATCACTATCAGATGAATGCCCACTTCCCAAATATGTTATAGAGGGGATTTTTTTGCACCTCTTAAGCTGATAAGGGATCATAGTTGTGTGACTACTGATCTTGAAAGCAGTAAAATGAAAGTTTAAATTCTACCTGACATTCCTTAGTAGTGTGACACTGAGCAAGTGACTTTACCTTCCTCAAGCTCAGTTTCTTCCCCTCTAAAATGAGGTTATTAATAGCATACCAGTTTGTTGTGTATAACAAATGAGATAGTTTATGTAACATGTTCAAGGGTGGGTCAGTATCTAATCATGGAAATAGGGAAGTTGGGAGGGAGACCTACTTTTGGGAAGGAGATTTCTTCTGTTTTAGACTTATTCTGTCAGAATAGATGGATGTTGAAGTAAAGATATTCTGCAGTCATTAAGTGATCTGGGACAGCTCTTCATGATAAAAACCTTGACTGCCTGACCTCTCACAATTGATAGTTAAGGCTGTGGAAGAATGATTTCTGGAAATGTGGTCTCAATGAAAAAAGAAGTCTTCATTGGCTTCTTTTGGAATCATTGTAGAAATGTAGTATCTATCTCAGTTGAGGGAGGGGCAGTGGTAGAAATCAGGAACTAGATGCAGATGTTTCTGTTATTCATCTATGACCTGATTATTGTGAAATGATATCCTTAAATAACTCACCAACTATTTAAAATTCAGTCTGAATAAATAAAGTCCCCATGCTATTTTTTCCCCTCTCTAATATCTTATCACTGACATCTATGGAGATTTTTTACTTACCACAATCAATGCTATCTGTTTCCTTTAAACATTTTAAAAGAAAATGTTGGATTTTCATTTTTGAGTCCATGAGGTATATTTTATATTTTAGGTAAGTAAATTGAAATAGATAAACACTTATTATTTTCCTGCTGATACTAAAATGATTGTGAATCATGTAATACCATAGTTTTAGAAACATCAAACTTAGAGTTTATCTAAAGAATCAGGAGAGAGGGTGGAAGAAGAATGCAAACTTTTTCAATAAAAAGTAATATAACTCATCTATATTGTGCTTTGAGGTTTGCAGATCACTTTATAAATGTTATCTCACTTCATTCTCATAAAATACCTGGGGAGTAGGTATAATGATTATCCTTATCTCAGGGATATAAATTAGAGTTCAATTGACTTTTCCAGGGTCTATCTGACAACACATTTGAATACAACATAGTTGACATATCTGACAACATATTTGAAACCTGACTCCATGTCCAGGACTCTTATCTACTGAATCAATCATCTGCTTAATGACCTAGGTGTGTGATGTTTATGAGCAGCTGTATATTCAGAGAAAAAATGATGAGTGAGCTATGTGAAAAGAGCCATGTGATATAACTGAGGGATATGCTGCTATCTATCAGATGCACTGTTTTAGTAGTCAAGAACTGAAACAAAACCATTCCCATCATTTTGGCAATGACTAAAGGAAGTTGTATATGACTAAAATGCATTAATATTGTGCGATAAGAAATAGAAACTGGTATGGATTCAAAGAAACAAGGGAAAATTCATGAGCTAATGCAAAGGAAAATTTGCAAAATGAGGATAATATACATGATGACCAAAATAATATGAAAGGGGGAAAAACATTTAACTACTTCAGAAAAATAATCAAAGAAGTAAATACTAATGACTTCTTAAGGATGCAATTGAAATATATGTACTCTCACTTAAGAGAAATATGATAGACTAGAAATATATAATATTCTTAATATAGCCAATGTGAAGATATTACACCTATTTGTTGCAAAGAAGCGTCTGTTTCTTTCTTTCTTTTTTTAAAGCAATTGGGGTTAAGTAACTTGCTCAAGCTTACACGGCCAGTTATTTCTGGGTGTGGTGCTGAGTGTCTGAGCCCGGGATTCGATCTCCAGGTCGTCCCAACACTGGAACCGGTGCTCTTACTCGCTGAGCCACCTGGCCGCCCCTAAGCAATTGGGGTTAAGTAACTTGCTCAAGGTTACACGGCCAAGTGTTTCTGGGTGGTTGCTAAGTGTCTGAGCCCGGGATTCGATCTCCAGGTCTTCTCAACACTGGAGCCGGTGCTCTTACTTGCTGTGCTACCTGGCCGCCCCCAAGAAACGTCTATTTCTGATGGAGAACAGAAACAGGTAAGTAAGTACTGACAGATATACAAATGCACCTTAATAAAACAGTTATGTATGTACAGAAGAAAAATTTAAAGCACAGGAGACACAAGCAAATTGAGTTTTGTCACTTATCTCATTAAATTTTATCTATCTATGTATATCTATCAATCAGTCTCTCTTAAAAACACAGAAGCTCATGGTTTTTTTTGTTACTCTGCCTTGAATATTGAAATGGTTGTTACTGATCATTCAATTCTCAGTGAAAATTTCATGTTTATACATATATAGGTCTATTTAAATATGTATATATACATGCATATCCACACATGCATATATGCGTGTGTGCATATGTGTATGTACACACAAATTGATATAGACATATGCCCCAAGGAAGCTCTTCACTGAATTGAATAGATCCCCCTCCAAGAAATTATAGAAAGATATGGATAAAAGCACTGGGTGTGGAGTCAAGAAAATCTGAGATCAAATTCTGTTTCAGACAATTACTGTGACCCTTGGCTTGGCCTTATTTTCCATATGTGTAATATATATATATATATATATATATATATATATATTTGACTCTGTGGCTTCTCTGGTTCGTTCCAGCTCTGGATCTATGATCTCATGAGAAGCAAGCATGATGGAAACCGTGTAGGTGGCTATAGAGGAAATGCCTCTATGAGTGACAGATCCATAAAAATATCCAGGGAAACAGCAATAAAGTAGCTAACATAGATAATTCTGTTACCTCTTCTTACCAAGTTTCAAATAACTTGTTAAAACATAAGCAACTATGTAAGTATACTTAATTTTGTAAATTTAAAAGAGAATCTCCCAAATACATAGAAATTTGTTAAATATATTATGAAGCATTTCCTAAATAGAGTGAAGATTCAGCAGTTCTAAAAACAACTCTCAAAGTATTGTACAGTGACTGTTGTCATGACCGATTGGTTGTGGTGGTGGTGATTGTAATTTGTTGCTGCCATTGATGTCAATAATCTGAATATAGATAGATAGATAGATAGATAGATAGATAGATAGATAGATAGATAGATAGATAGATAGATA
>NW_027185698.1:11552397-11559149 GCF_028583685.1 Petaurus breviceps papuanus
ATAGATAGATAGATAGATAGATAGATAGATAGATAGATAGATAGATATAGATATAGATATAGTTTGTGTGTGTGTATGTGTGTATTATGGTATTTCTCTAAGTATTTTTTCACTCTGAAAAAAATGTCATGTTTGACTATACCTGGTATAACTAAAAATTTCTTTGTTAAAGCAACCAAGAATTACATTAGAAGATGAACGCCGCAAGTCTAGTGGCCTTTTGGGTTTGGGGAAAGAGTGCTTAGATGACTTCATGATTCCAAGAAAGAAAAAAAGAATGAAGAGACATTTGCTCTATACAGAGTTTGGTGTTTGTATGGTTCAGTGAGTAGCACATTCTCCCAAACAAACAAAAAAATCTATACTTTTAGTGAGCATAGGGTGCTGAGGAGAGGGTCAAGAATGTAGATATTCAAAATTGAGATTCAATTTTCTTGAAAATGAAAGAGCAAAGAACAATGATTTTATTATTGAAAATGACATGTAAATAAGGAAAAGTTTTCAGCAATGATTATTGGATGTTTAAGATAAGAACAAAGAGGAAATGATAACAATTCAGCATGCCATATTACTTTAAGCAACTTTGTATAGATTAACTCCATACTTTGAAAAATCAAATGAATATAACTTCAAGAGCACCATACTACTTAATAACAAAAGAGTCTAGCATTATAATCTTGCCTCAGATTGAATTCCACTGATTTTAAGGTTAAACCAAGGCAGATATTAAATATAGATAAAGACATATCTTATATGTATGTGCACACACAAATAGTTCTGGAGCCGATTTAAAAATAAATGAAAGTCTAGAACAGGAGTGGGGATCCTGTGGCCTGGGGGTCACACTAAAGAGATTTGTTCGGAGAATTTTGGATTAGGCCCAAAGTCTTCACTTGAGTAGCTAGAGGGCCACATGTGGTCTCAAGGTCACAGATCACCCTGTCCTTCTCTAGAAATACCTTTTTTTCACTTTGAATAATAATGAATTTAATGACTATATCTATCTTTGTAATCAGAAGCATTTATAACTTTGATTATATTTTAAATTGCCTGAATTTGTCAAAACACATTTGTTTGCAAATCTATTCAGAAACACAAGTGTAATACACATATATGTGTGTTTGTGAATACTTATATAATTTTTTCTCCAGAGTCTGATTTTCTTAAATCAGGGATTGAGTGTGAAGAAAAGGAATTTTTAAGAAATTAAAATATATTAAGGCTACATCACCACCAATTATATGTACCTTTTAGAAGTAACATACGGTTTGGGCAGCTGTTAGTATTAATAACTTCAAGATATATACATATTTTGTAAAATAATCATGTATATTTATAGTGTTTAACATTACATAAATTAGTCTTTACAATCACATTTTCTTGGCATACAAACATGCACATACATACACATGTATTCACGTGTAATATAAACATATGTATATACACCTACCTGTGTGTATAGATAAATACATGCATACATGCATGTATGCATATAGCTATAGATATGTATAATTTTTTGTGGCCTTGTAGTGAAAATAAACCAAGATGAGCCAGCACATGAATAATCAGATGAAGAAATATGCTGAATTTAGGTACTGTCAATTAAATTGTTGTGCTAAATAATATGATATGGGAAGAGGTAACATTCCTTTTAAAAATTAGCCAAAATAAACAAGTGCTTAAAACTATGATGTTGACTACTGAAATGGCATGTTCTAAAATGAAACCTTGATTGATTAAAAGAGTATTATTTCCCCTTGTTTGACAGTGTAGAGAGACACACATATGGTGGCTGCCTTACTCTATTTTTGTTTGTTTTGTTTGGGCCAGCTGCCAGTAAAGGTTGCAACAGTATCCTGTTATAATTGGTTTAGTAAAAGTAAACAATAGACCAAGTACAGTAGATGAAGGTTAAGGTGGCTGTAATTATAGCGTCAGTGATATAAGTCTATTGTTACAGCATCAGTATCACTTCCTTCTGCCAGTGGGGTTTATTGGATGTGAATTGTAACTGGATATTTCATCAGTCATATTGCTGAAGTTTGTTGATGAAGATTTTTGTGTATGGTTTCATATCTAATGCACTTTCTTCTTACATTATACAAATCTATGCTTATTGGGACTTATATAAGAGGTTATAGGATTTCATCTCTGGGCTTTTGCTTGAGATGGGTTTTGTGGAATATCTGTAATTAGAGAAATAAAAGAGAAAACAAAGCTTAAATTCTAAGCCATCATATTTTTTTAATTCTGAAAAGGTCCCTTTATCTTTTTCTATATTAAATTACCTTCTTTTCAGAGGCAGTCTCTTTATGTAATTGACACCTATGGAGAACTAATTGTTTACAGAGGGAATGGCATATTAAAAATTGTAACAAAAATCCTTGGTGGTAAAAAAATTAGGATTTTTCTGGGTTTAAAAAAGTGAGAAGTAAAGATGGATTTAGGAGAGAGGATGATATTTCTCCAAATAATCACAAGTTGCATTACTTCAGTTAAATTCAACAATTATTTTTAAGATCCTATTACATGCAATGCATATATGAAGACAGAAGAAACTGCCTCAGCCTCAAGGAGCAAAATCATTGAGCAAAAATTAAATTATAATTACATTATTTCTTCTCAAAGAGACATAAACAAAATGCCAATATGTAGACAAGATAATGATCATAGCAATCATATTTACATCAAAGTTTATGGTTAAAAATACTCCATATGTATTGTCTTTTTTATCCTGATAATCCTAGGAGGGAGGTGGTATAAATAACACTGTCTTTTTTTGTGTGGAAGGGACTGATTTTTTTCCTCTGGAAATGGAGTAACCGCTTGATTTAGATGGAAGTACTGACTTTAGGAAACTTTTATCTTTTGAAAATAAATTTTTAAAAGTATCAATTTTTTGTTCCCTCCCTGGGTGTACCTCACTATCTAGTGGGAAAAGTCACATAATATTGAATGGAAAGTATTCAATTAGTACAAGTAGTAAAATAAATAAAGGGAAAAATACCCAAATCCTTTTACAAATTATTTAGCAAATCTTACTTCAAGTATGAAGGTATCTCGAAAGTCTTTTTATTGTTCATCAAACACTTCTCTATGATGCTTTCCTCTTTGAAAAAGAATCCCTAATCTTGCTATAATCTATAAATGGTTAAAAATATTTTAAATGCCAAAGCATGTGAGAGTTTCCTAAAATATCACAAACCTCAGAAATTAAAGTTACAATAAATTATGTTCATAGCCAAAAGTTTGAGCTTATAGACTTGTGGTTGTTAGCATGCACCTAGGATACACAGTTAATATGTTTATACTTTTCTTTGTCTATTCCCTGAGATATACCTCACTTTCACACTCTCCTTTAAAATTCTTTACACGCTTCTATTATTTTACTTAACATCTGTTGTTTCCGTATCACCTTTATTTCTGAATATCCCACATGACTGCTTAAACATTATTACTTTATAACAATGAAAAAAACGCAGATTAAAAATCTTTAACATCCCATGAAATCCGCCATATCAAAAAACCACCACTTGTGCAAATAAGTGAAGAGAAGCATTCACATTTGTCCTCCCTGACACTGTGTTGTCATTATAATCATAGATATTTTCATTTCATTTTTTCTTTTCTTTTTTTTAATTTTTCAAATGCTTTATTAACTTCTGATTTATATCATTCATTTCCGCCAGATGTTGAGTTACAAATTTTCTCCCCTTTTCCCTCCTACCCATTGTATCAGCAATGCCATATTCACAATGCCTATAGAGATTACAAATATGCTGATATAATTATCCATTAGAAAATACGTCATGTTTGCCATATGAGGAAATAAACTAGAAAATTTATTAAGATACCAAAAGACTGAGTCCCAAAACCAGAAAGTGAAAGCCATCAGAGTAGTTATGACATTGGCACAGGTAGATAAAGTAGAAAGCACCCACATTTTCAAGCCTTTAAAACAGAACAGGCTACCTCAGGCAAAGGTCCTCCTCTCCCCACTCACAGCAACCACCCAGCGTCCTGGAAGAGCGCTCCCAGCAGCTCCGGCCCCTGGCAGTCCTCAGCAGGAGTCCTTAGCAGAAAGTCCTTAGCAGTTCTAACTCAAAAAAGGGCTTCGCGCTGCCACTGCCTCTGCTGCTGCCGCTGTCACCACCACCGCCAGCCACCGAAGGAACGCTAGCTTGGCTTCCGCTTCCTCTTGCTCCGCCCCTTCCTGCTACGTCAGCAAGTCCAACGGGGCATGGAAGATCTTTAAATCCCATAACCCTTACATTCGGCCCCAAGATCTTTCATGTCCCTTACTTGACAAAAATACAGTAGGAATAACTGGTGTCAACAAAATTTCACAACAATATAACAAGAATAGCACACAATAAACACAGAAAACCATATTTTAGGGTGGCGCTTGAGCACAAGCTCCCCATCATTCCCCCCACCCCGAACAAATGGGGCCCCAAAATCTTGTGGTAAGGGGTGAAGATCTCTTCTTCTATGGCTACTTGCTGCTGAAATCGGATGTAGAGCTGTCCCTGTCCTAAGGGGTCCCATTTGAGAGGTCAGTTCTTAATATGCTTGATGCCAGGTCCAAGGGTGACACATCACAGTTGCAGACAGGGGGTGACATCCAGCTTAAGCTATCAGGCATCTACAGATGGAGGGTACCAAGCCTGTGGAAACAAATCTAACAAACAAGGTGAACAAACAAAAAATCAAGAAAAAGCAAAGAGACAATAACCAGACTATCGTAGCCTCATTCACGGTAGAATAAATGAGTTAAGGGTACAATTTTGTAATCATCTTCTCCAGAATAAACAATAGTTACAGTGTTATCCCTCCCATATGCTATAATCTCTGCAGCCTTTGGAAGATCATCTGGCTTCCGTTTTACCCATACTTTAGCTCCTGATTTTATTCTATCAGTAGAACCAAATCCTTCAGTTCCTGTGACAGTTATTTTGGAAGGGGGGTCAGTTTTTACAAGTGGCATTGTTTTACAAGGAACGATAATCACTTGAACTATCCTATCATTCTTGTGAATCTGTATGGGCCCTTCACCTAAATTCTGGAATGTTACAACAATTTCTCCTTGATAATTAGAATCTATTACTCCAGCCAATACATGTATTCCTTGAGCTGCTAATCCTGATTTGGGTAAAATCTGTCCAAAGTGATTTTTAGGGATTCTTATGCATATCCCAGTGGAGATTTTTCTTATTTCTTTTCTGTCCAACCAAAAGTCCTCTAAACAATGTAAATCATACCCCATTGAACCAGGTGGTCCTGGGTACGGTGCTGGGACATCTGGCCTCAAGGTCCAATACTCAATAATTGGGATCTTGTGTGTTTGTTGTTTTCTAATTTGCAGATTGGGGGTCATCATTCTGGCTAGAGGTGTACTTCCTCCCAATGGTCTATTATTCAAATTACGCAAAGCCATGAACAAATTATCCTTCCAATGTTGATATGAATTATTGGAACTTAACTTCCTCAATTGTCCTTTCAGTAATCCATTCATTCTTTCAATCAACCCAGATGCTTCTGGATAATATGGAATATGATATATCCATTCTATATTGTTTAGTATACAATACTTCTTCATTTCATTGCCTTTGAAATGTGACCCGTTGTCACTTTGAATCTGCATTGGGGTTCCATAATATAGGCTTATGAGATCTAGAGTTTTACAAGTGTTTTTCTGGGTTGCATTCTTATAAGGACAAGCTACTAGTACACCTGAATAGGTATCAACACAAGTACATATAAATCTGCATCCTTTATCCAGTGGTAGTGGACCAATATAATCTATTTGCCAGATTTGGGCTGGGACTTTTCCTCTTGCTATCTCTCCAGTTATTACCCGAGGAACAGTTCGCTCCTTTTCCAATTGACATATATGACAGTCTTCTGCTATCTGTTTTAACAGTGAATGAGAGATACCAATACCTCGATCTTGTGCCCACTGGTGTGTGGCCTGGACCCCCAAATGGCCTGCTGTTTGGTGGACCCATTTTGCTAATACCGGATCATCAGTTGTTGTCAAAGTAGGGACAATATGTTCAGTAGCAATCTTTGCCAGTCGATCAGCAAGAGCATTGTACTCACGTTCTGGTGTGGTGGGGGCCACGTGAGCATCTACATGAAAAACTGACAAGTCAGTGACCAAAGACATGTTCCAGATATCTTCCCATAATTCTTTGCCCCAGACTTGTTTCCCATGAATTTCCCAATTTTCATTTTTCCACATGGGCATCCATGTAGCTAACCCATTAGCTACCGCCCATGAATCAGTGAATATATGACACTGTCCTCCTTGTTCTAGTTTGATGGCTTGATATACTGCCATAAGTTCAGCATATTGGCTACTTGCACCTATTCCAGTACTTTCCAAAGTCCTTCTAGTACATGGGTTATAGGCCACTGCTTTCCAATGTCTTTTTTGCCCCAAATATTTTGCTGTCCCATCAGTAAACCATGCATGTCTCTTTTGTTCCTCAGTTAATACATCATATCCCTCATTCCACTTTACAGTGGACTTTACCAACTGTTGCTTTGGCTCAGGGGGTGTGTCATTCCTCTCAATTTCTATGTTTGCTACAGATTCATGTAGAGCAGAGACTCCGCTTTTGCCTGTTTTCGCTCTATTTTGAATATACCACTTCCATTTGATTATACTAGCCTCTTGGGCATGTCCAATTCTGTGAGAAGCTGGGGTACTCATTACCCAGGTCATAATTGGGATTCCAGGTCTTAAT
>NW_027185698.1:11569149-11621267 GCF_028583685.1 Petaurus breviceps papuanus
ATACCCCTTCAAGGATAGCTCCAAATTGCTTTCCAAAACTTTTGGATCAGTACACAACTCCACCTACAATGTATTAGTGTTCCAATTTTGCCACATAGTCTCCAACATTTTTCATTTTTCTTTTGTATCTTAGTGCCAATCTGATAGGTATGAGCTGGTAACTCAGAGTTGTTTTAATTGCATTTCTCTAATCAATACTGAGTTAGAACATTTTATATGATGATAAATAGCTTCAATTTCTTTATCAGAGGACTTCCTGTTTAAAACCTTTGACTCTTGGGGAATGACTTGCATCCTTATTAATTTGACTCAATTCTCTACATATTTGAGAAATGAGGCCTTTATCGCAAACATTGAATATAAAAATTGTTTCCCAGTTTTTTGTTTCCTTCTAATCTTGATGGTATTGGTTTTATTTGTGAAAAAAAAATCAATGTAATCAAAATTTCATAACATTCTCTATCTCTTGTTTGGTCATAAAGCCTTCCCTTTTTCTCAGAACTGTCAGGCAAACTATTCCTTGCTCTCCTAATATATTTATGGTATTTGCTTTATGTCTAAATAATGTATCCATTTTGTCCTTTTCTTGGTATATAATATGAAATGTTTGTCTTTGCCTAGTTTTTACCATACTATTATCCAGTTTTACCAGCAATCTTTGTCAAATAATGAGTTCTTATCCCTGGAAATGGAGTCTTTGTGTTCATCATACAGTAGATTATCATAATCATTTACTACTATGTCTTATGTACTAACCTTTCCCACTCATCTAGCCCTCTATTTCTTAGTCAGTACCAAAGAATTTTGATGATTACTGCTTTATAATATAGTTTTTAAACTTGGTATGGTTAAGCTACCTTCTTTCACAATTAAAAAAAATTAATTTGCTTAATATTCTTGACCTTATTTCTTCCAGAATAAATTTATTGGTTTTTTTCCAATTCTATAAAATAAGTTTCAGTAGTTTAATTGGTATGGCACTGAATAAGTAAATAAATTTCTGTAGATTTGCCATCAATATTATTATTGTTAAATTATCAAATATTTTTTGAATTGAATAAAATTGTTTAAATTTTCTTATTTTATTAGTTAGCTGACCAATGAGCAACTGATAATTTTCCAAATATTTGGATGTGACTTATTTGTGTGAAAATTGTTTTTTCAATTGTGTTCATATAGTTCCTTGGTTTGTCTTAGCGGATAGATTCTCAAATATTTTATGTTGCTTACAGTTTTTAAAATGAAATTTCATTTTCTATTTCTAGATATATTGATTTTTTGTTATATAGAGAAATGATGATGATTTATATGTTTACACATACATATACATATATATATATATATATATATCTCCTACAATTTTGCTAAAGTTGTTGTTTCACACAGGTAGTAAGTGTTAAGTGTCTGAGGTCAGATTTCAACTCAGGTCCTCCTGACTCCAGTGCTGGTGTTCTATTCATTGTGCCACCCAGCTGCACCATTTCTTGTTTATTTTGAGGTTAGATTTATCTAGTTCTGAGAGGAGGAGGTTGAGGTCCCCCACTAGTATAATTGTGATGTCTATTTCTTCCTGTAACTCATTTATCTTCCCTAAGGATTTGTATGCTACACCACTTGGTGCACATGTTTAATATTGATATTGTTCCATTTTCTATGATACCCTTTAGCAATATATAGTTTCCTTTCTTATCTCTTTTAATTAGATCTATTTTTTTCTTTTGTCTGTCAGAGGTCAGGATTGCTACCCCTGCTTTTTTTTACTCTAGGTGAAGTGCAATGTATTCTGCTCCAGCCTTTTGCCTTTACCCTGTGTATACCTGTGAAATCATGCATGAGCAGCTTTCCAGAGGACTGCTGCTGTGAACAGCTTTTAAGTTTCTGATCATATAATATAGCAAACTCTCTATTCAATAACAAATCAGAGCAAAACATTCACTGAAAATAAAGGTACAGTATTCAGAATGTTACATCTTATCACAGAAAATGAGGATTCAGAAGTCACCACGTCACAACTCAACAACTTATCACTAAAATGGCCACATAGTTTTCATCAAAGTGGTCACATAGTTTTCAACAAAGTACAATCATTTAGTAACTCAATCATTCCATCATCCTTAAGGAGGCTTGCCTCTTTAAGGGACACAAAGTACAAATATCAAAGTCACCCTTGGGTGAAATTAAGTCACAAGTTCAACTATTACTACTCAGTGCCCTCTTAAGGGGTAGCGGAAAATAAAAAAAATCCATCTACCCCTAGGTTACAATTAAATTACAATTTCATCAGTCACTACTCAGTACCCTATTTCATAAGTCACTATTCAGACAATTTCTTCAGTCACTGCTTAGTACCCCTGGAGATGTTTTTTCATCTTGACACAGGGTATGCTTTCAGCTGCCATGATTCCTCTTCCATGGTCCCAGCTTGCACCCAAATCTAACCAACTTCCACCTGAGTTCAAAGGCAGACAGCTCCCAGGTCCTTGTCCAGTTCTTCATGCAGTTCCTGCTCCATATTGAAGCTCACATTGTCCAGTACACCTCAAATCTCTCACAGTCAATCTCTCACAGTCTCTGTTCCTGTGAAGACAAGGCTTAACAAAGCCACAATAACATTCATTTACATTAAGAAAGCCACAATATTTGTTCAAAGTACCAGCACCACAGTCATGCTTCCTCAGTCTTCAGAAGCTCTAGCTGGCCCTTGGAAGTCTTTGGCAGCCATGGCACCACAAGTTCAAGTTTTGCCACCACAAGTTCCTTTCTCAAAATCAAAATCACTTTATCCAGCTCCATTCTCAAAATTAAAATCACTATATCCAACCTCCACGTGGCTTGTTCCAAGAAGTTCTGTCTCAGTTCTCAATTCTCATTTCTCTTCTCAGTTCTTCTCAATTCTCAGTTCAGTCTTCAGTCCAGCAGTAGCAGCCCAGCCTCCTTCATATGCTTGCTGAGAGAAATTCTCTCTCTCTCTCTCTCTCTCTCTCTCTCTCTCTCCCTCTCTCTCTCTCTCTCTCTCTCTTTCCAGCAGCAGATGCTCTGCCTCCACAAGGCTTACCCTAAGAAAGTCTGACTGTCCTAGCTGGGGCTTTTCCTTGTTCATCCCTTTCCTGTTACATCAGCAACAGTGGTTCATACCTTCTGTTACTTTAACAGAGGCTTGATATAACTAGCTTCACACTAAGTGTGAAGTACCTGTTAGGTTGTCAGTCAAAAGACATCTTTAAATTTCATTACTATTATAGTATCCACTGTTTCAAATGTGTTTCTTATAAATAGCATATTGTGGGATTATGGTTTACAATCCATTCTGCTATCCTCCTCCATTTTACATGAGAGTTCATCCCAATCATGTTTACAGTCATGATCACTATCTGTGTCTTTCTCTCCATCTTATTTCTCCTTCTATTTATGCTTTTATTTCTCCCTTCTCCTCAAGAGTTGTGTGCTTGACCACTGCCCCTTTCAATCTGACCTCCCTTCTATAAACCCCCTCTCCTTTTTCTCTTCTGCTTTCCCTCTTCCTTCTGTTTTCCCTTCTAATTTTTTTTCTATCAGCACCCTCCTGCCCTTTCTCCTTTATGCTTTACTTCTTTAAAGGATAAGATAAATTTCCACATACAACTGAGCATATATATATATATATATATATATATATAACATACATATATATGTATATATATATTACTACTTCTTTGAGCTAAATACAATGAATGTAACATTCAAGTAATATACCCCTCCATTTTTGTCTATACTGTAATAGCTCTATTAAAGCTCTTCATGTGATGTGATTTACCCTATTTTGCCTTCCCCTTTCTTCTCCCAGTACAGTACTTTGCCACGCCTGAATTTTTTTGATTGTCCCATAAAAGTCAATTTATACCTACACCCTCTGTCTATGTATACCCCTTCTAAGTGCTTTAACAGATATATACTTATCTGTTCTTTTTTAAATGTTATCTTTCCAAATAGGGATGTAAAGAGTTCAATCTCAGGGGATAACTCTTTTTATTCTTTATTGTTTACCATTTCATGCTTCCCTTGAGTCTTATATTTAAATATCAGATTATCTGTTCAGCTCTTTTTTTTTTCATCAGGAAAGTTTAAAAATCCCCTATTTCATTGAATGTTCATCTTTTCCCCGAAAGATAATGCTCAATTTTGATCAATAGTTGATTCTTGAATGTAATACAAACTCCTTTGCCTTGTAGAATGTCATACTCCAAGCCCTCTAATCCTTTCATGTCAAAGTTGCTAAATTCTGTGTAATCCTGACTGGGATGCCTTGATATTTTAATTATTTCTAGCTGCTTGCAACATTTTCTCTTTGTTCAGATAATGCTGGAATTTTGCTACAATATTCCTAGGAATTTCATTTTTTTTTTCCCTTTAAGGAGCTTCTATAATATCAGGTTAGTTTTCCTTGATAACTCCTTGAAAGATTCTGTCTAGGTTCATTTTTTGATCATGGCTTTCAGATAGTCCAAAGATTCTTAAAATATCCCTCCTGGATCTATTTTCCAGGTCAGTTGAGGTACTTTATATTTCATTCTATTTTTTTCCCTCTTATGATTACTTTTGACTCGTTATTCATGACTCATAGAATTATTAGTTTGCACTTAATCAATTCTAAGTTTTAAGGAATTATTTGCTTCATTTAGCTTTTGTTTTTCCAATGAGATATTTCACTTTGCCTTCTATTTTTCCATGTTTGGCTCTGTTTTATAGTATTTTGATTTCTCATGAAGTCATTAGCTTCCAATTACTCTAATTTAATTGGAAAGATCTATTCTCTTCAGTGAGTTTTTGAAATTCCTTTTCCATCTGGCAAATTTGGCTTTTTAAGGCATTCTTTTCCTCACTGGCTGTTTGGGCCTCTTTTGCCATTTGAGTGAGTCTATTTTTTAAGTTGTCCTTTTCTTCAGTGAAAGGAGCTGGGATTAAAACCAAGAATCACCAACCCCACAAAACTGAGTATCAAGTTTCAGGGGAAAATATGGCCGTTCAGTGGAATAGAGGACTTTCAAGCATTCTTGCTGAAAAAAAGAGATTTAAATAGAAAATTTGATGTTCAGATACAAGAAGCAAGAGAAGCATGAGAAGGTAAACAGGGAAAAGAAATCATAAGGAAGTTATCAAACTTGAACTATTAATATTCCGATATGGAAAAACAATAATTGTAACTTATGAAACTTTTCTCAGTATTTTAAGGGAATAGAAATATATATGTATATATATAAATATATATGTCTATATATGAGGGTATTGAATACATATGCGAATGTGTGTATATATGTTTACAGGTATACATAGATAGGGGCACAGGACCAATTGAACAGGAAGGGATGATACTTAAAATGTGAAATTAAGAGGTGAGAGAGGAATATAATGAAAGGAGATGGCGAGAGACAGAATGGGGTAAACTATATCATATAGAAGTGGCAAGGGAAAATGGTTACAAAGGAGGGGAAGAATAGGAAGGCAAAATGTATTGGGTCAACCTTATTCTCATTGAATTTGGCTTGAGGAGTGAATGAAATACATACTAAATAGGGTATCTTACCCTCCAGGAGAGTAGGGGGGGGAGGGGATGAGAGAGGGAATGATGCAAGGGAGGGCAGGCTGGGGAGGAGGGAAGTTGGAAGCAAAAACTTTTGAAAATGGATGGGATCAAAGTAGAGAATGGAACAAGTGGTAGGTGGGATACAAGGGAGGGAAATATAGTGAGTCTTTTACAATATATCTACAATATTTTTGTTTTGCATTAGCCACACATGTACAACCTATACTGAATTGCTTATCTTCCCAGTAATCAATTTTTAAAAAATCAAATATATATACACTATTATTAATACTATTTTACATGTAATTTGGGAAATAAGATATACCAGCACTGGGGCATAGAGATCCACTGGAAAATTCGAAAGGTTTATGGGAGAAAGTATGGGAGAGACCAGATTGCAGGAGTGGATATCCTGTGGGACTGCTATTTTGGGGTGGTTGGTAGGGGAAAAACAGGGAGAAAATTTGTAACTCAAAATCTGGTGGAAATGAATGATGTAAATCGGAAGTTAATAAAGCATTTGAAAAAAAAATTAACAAGAATAATCCCATATTATTCAAGTGTCCTTTCCTTTATATAAGGCAGCTGGTGGTGTAGTATAGAGAGTCCTGGGTCAGTTGTCTACTACTTCTGAATTCAAATCTGATGTAAAACACTTAATAGCTCTCAGACATTGGGGAAGACACAACTTCTATCTGACTCAGTTTACTGAGGTAAAAAATTAGGATAATATCACCTACTGTCCAGGGTTGTTATGAGGATATGAGAGATGAGATTATATTTATAAAGAGTTTCACAAATCTTAAAACAGTATAAAAACTCTATTATCACAATTATAAGATGGACTCACTCTTGATTGCTTGCATTTTTTTTTTATCTTTTTAGAAAATTTCTACAGATGTCTTGGAGTTAATTTCTTTTTTTTTTGTCTAGTCAATAAGCATTTTTTAAAGGACTTGACGTAACAGGTACCATGTTAAGCACTGGAAATACAAAGAAAAGCAAAAACAATTTCTGCACTCATTTATCTCAGTTTAATGTAGGTGGCAAAATGCAAATAACTGTGTATTCATACGATATGTAGAGGATAAATTGGAGATAATGTTACAGTTAAAGCACTAGCTTTAAGAGGATGTGAGGTAAGGAGCAACCTTTATTTGGGGGCGCCTAGGCAGCACAATGAATAGAGCACAGACCCTGGAGTCAGGAGGGCCTGGGTTCAGATCTGGCCTCAGACACTGTCACTTAACCCCAAATTTCTTCCAAAAAGCAAAAAAAAAAGAGGATGAGAGAAAGATTTATTGAATTAGAGAGGAATAATCCTAAAGTTGACATCTAGAGTAAATCAAGATAGTCTTTGGATGGAGATAAAAAGGAGACAATTCTAGGCACGGGTGACAGTCACTTAAGTAATTGGGAGTTGAAGTCCATTGCAAGAGGGATAAAAAGGAAACCAGAGTCACCCTATAATAGAGTACCTAGAAAGAAATAAAATATTAATTAAATGAAAAAAGTAAGAAAGGTTTGGAATCAAGATGGTAGAACAGTAGCAAGAAGAACCTACTTCTTAAATATAACTCTTACACAAAATCTAGAAAACACATCAGAGTGAATTCTGATCCAGAAATACATGAACAATATCATGAGTCATTTTTTTCTAGCTTGTTATCATGTGGAGTTAGAGAAGACAGTGGCCATCAGAAATAGGAATCTAACTAGAAACACAATGCATAGAGCATTTCAGCACAATAACAGAATAAAGAGCAAGAGAAGGTACTAAAATATTTATAGGAGCTCTTTTGTGGTGGCAAATAATTGGAAAGAAGAGGGCACCCAATAATTCAGGAATAGCTGATCAAGATGTTGTCACTGAATATGTTGAAATTTTTTTTTCTTTGTGTAAAGAAATGTTAACAGAGAAGGTTTCAGAGAGAACATAAAAGCTTTGTGTGAGCTGATACAGAGTAAAGTGGGAAGAACTAGGAATAAAATTTATACAATACTAACAATATTGTAAAAAATAAACAACTTTGAAAGATTTAAGAACATAATCATTTCCGTATCTGAACTGCACTACTTTCTTGTCTTATAGATTCCTTCTCTTCCTTTAAGATTAGGTTCAAAAAACATTCTTTCAGTTGTGGAATGGCTGAATAAGTTTTCATATATGAATGTAATGTAATACTAATGTTCTATGAGAAATGGTGAGCAGGTGGATTTCAGAAAAACCTGGAAAGACTTACATCGACTTATGCTGAGTGAAGTGAGCAGAACCAGGAGAATGTTGTACATAGTAACAGCAATGTTGTGTGATGACCAGCTTTGATAGGTTTAGTTCTTCTCAGCAATACAATGATCTAAGACAATTACAAAAGACTCACAATGGAAAATGCTATCCACATGTCTAGAAACAACTATGGAATCTGAATGCAGATCTAAGCATACTATTTTCTCTTTTTGTTATTGTTGTTTTCCTACCTCATTGTTTTCCCCCTTTGTTCTGATACTTCTTTTACAACATGACTAATATGGAAATTTGTTTAATATTGTTGTACATATATAGCCCATATCAGATTGCATGCTGCCTTGGGTTGGGCAGTGGGGAAATTGGTACTCAAAATCTTATAAAAGCGAAAGTTGAAAACTAAAACTAAAGGAAAAAAGTACATTCTTCATAAAGCATTTCTTGATCCCTTACAATTGCTAAGGTCCTCTCACTCAAACCACCTAGAATTTAAGTAATTTGTATATTTTTGCATTTATTAACTTCATACACTTACATTAACATCATAACTATACATTTTCATATATCCTTTTCCTACCCCCATTAGAAGTATAACTTATTGTGATTAGGAGTGATTTCAATCTTTGTATTTATATGTACTTAGCACAGTGCCCACTATATAGAGGGTCTTTAATAAATAATTATAAAATGATTAGTTACTTCCAATACTTTTTATTCTTTGTCTCATCTTACATTGATATAACTTAAAATTAGTTCATCTTTTCTTATTCTATAAAGGCTTATATGGAAATTAGTCTTTCCTCATGTAATCTACTTCATACATATTTACATTATCCATATTCACCATTATGTAGGTATATATGTTTATTATTAATTTTATTTTGATTATAGTCTTGAATCTACAACTGTTACATTGATAAGGTTTAAATAACATAGATAAACTCAAAGAACTAATTGTTACTGTTTATTTTTTATTAGAGTGCAACTCTAACCCAAAAGTGATATGAACAGCCATGTCAGGTTTTTTGTTGTTGTAATTGCTGCTTTTGTTTTGTTTGTTTTGTCTAAACTAAAAGATTTAGTAGCAATTTTTCTTCTATTCAGAAAAAAAATTGTGAATTTTAACGAAGGAAATATATTCTGACAAGTATCAGTACAATGGTACAATATATCCTTATTGTTAATCTGGAGTTCAGGTACTGCTAAAATTTCAAACAACTCTACAAACATTTTCAAATGGTATCATAGAGGTTGTTCCCAAGAACTGAATATCAATTATGTTCTTACTGAGTTAGTATATAAATAGTGTCACAGTTTTCTTTTGACAAATTTAAAGCAAATTCAGAAATTTTCTTTAAAATCTTGGAAGATAAAAGGAATGCCAGCAATTATATTTTAGTGACACATTTGTGATGGCTACCCCATAAAGTTTTCCTGATTATCTGAATACCTTAAGGCATCATATTTTCCATGTGTATCCTTTAGACCATTAGTGAACAGCTTATAAATTGACATTTTAGCCACCTGTCATGAATTTAATAATCAAAAGAAAATTAGGAGAAGAAATTAGTGTTTTCCTTGCTCAGGGGACATATTGAGTTTTACAAATTTAGAGAGGAAGAAAATTTAGCTCACTGATTCAGCAAATATTTCTAAAGTACTAGTGATGTGAACAGCACCGTTCTAGGCACTAGAGAAGAGATAAAATTTAGTTAAGAAATACTTTCTGTTCTTTTGGAAATTATGGTCTTATATTAACATAAGATAAATGCATATACTCTGTGTGTATACATTGTACAATTTTACATATAATCTTATAGAGAGTTTTATAAATCATTATTCTTAGTCTGAAATTATCACTCTCACAGTCCGGATGAGTAGACTTTGGCTTGGTAGAATTAAACAACCAGTAAATTGTAGGATTTATCAGTCCTATAATCCCATGTATTCTTATTCCAAATAAAAGATGTGACACTTCATCACACTGATTCTGTGGACATCAGATCAGCAAATTTTTATTAAATGACCAATATGATACTCTGCTAATAACAAAAGACATAAAGACAAAAAAAATGAAAACAGTGTTTTCTCTTACAAAATTTTTTTTTTGTGGTGGTGGAGGCACTCATTGTAGGGAAAGAGAGAGTCAGGAAAAGACTCACTCAAAGCTTCGTGCTTGAAATGTGCCATGTGAATGAACAGAGTTAACAAGAAATGGTTTCTGCTTTTTACACACATACTTTTAATTTATTCTGAACTTAAGAAATAAAACATACATTTTTTTAAAAGCAATCAGGGTTAAGTAACTTGCTCAAGGTTACACGGCCAGTTATTATTTCTGGGTGTGGTGCTGAGTGTCTGAGCCCGGATTTGATCCAGGTCATCCTGACACTGGAGCCGGCCATTGGCCAACTATGATTTTGAAATCATCTTTCAACTTTTCTTGGCCTTGGCTTAGCAAAAATAAAATTTGCCTATCCTTATTTTGCAAAGACAGATAATAATAATTGAAATTCATGAAATTTTTCTTTGCCTCCTAGACTGTTCTGTGTATTTCACTTTCTGGTTGCATTTCATACTTTAAAGGGCCCAGGATTGATCCTTTGAGTCTAGTGACATTTCAGAATACAAAACAATGCCCTTGGGGGTGATTAGGTGGTGTAGTGAACTCCCGGAACTGGCCCTGGAGTCAGGAGGACCTGATTTCAAATCTAGCCTCAGACACTTAACATTTACTAGCCATGTGACCTTGGGCAAGTCACTTAACCCCAACTGGCCTGCCTCCCCCCATTCAAAACAAAGAAACAACCAAAAAACAGTGCTCTGTACCTCAATGTTCTGTAACCAGTTCTTATTAAGTATGTGAATCAATGTTCTAGCTAGAAAAACTACAAGACATTATCTTGTTCATATGGTAAACTCTATATTCTATGGCATCTAAAATTGAATGAGAATTGAATCCATAGAATTAAGAGCATGAGAGCCTACGTTTTCTTTGGACTTTGGAAACTTGACCCTTAAGGTCTATGGTCAGTCTGTCTACAAGTACTTGTTAATTTCCTGCTAGTGCCAAACATTAAGCTAAGTTTTGGGGATATAAAGAACAAGGAGTTTCTCGTACATGTTATCAATAAAAAATTAAAGTAGTTAGAAGTATTTAAAAGGGACAGTGCCACAAAATAGAGGATGCATTCAAGAGTGGTATGATCCTCTGATGTAGCATATGCAATCGTAGTTTGCATGGAAGTTCAAAAACAAAGAGAATGGTATTCTTTCTAACTTGTCAAAACCTTTTGAATCTGGGTCTCTAATGGCATAATTGTCAATAACCCTTAATTGCTTATATGCAAGAAGGAGCTATAGAAGTAGGATTTCAGTGAATGTGGGTTATAAGATGAAAGCCAATGGAGAAAAAAAGGTATCTGTTTATATAGATCCCTTTACTGTCATTCACACTTCTGCAGACTGACTTGATGTGTCTGATGATTTGCAGACTTGTAATGATCTAATAATCAGAAACAGTGAATCTACAAGAGTTTCCTAAGTAATTAGCCCATATCAACTTCATGATAAATTTATACTGTGAAGTTTTCAGTGAAATTATCTATATTCCATGCAGTTGTAGTGCTACTTAAAATGTACCTCAGATCCCTATAGCCACTCTTAAAGAAAGGTTACCCTTTAATTAGCCATGAGTTTGAAGGTGAAAAACACACAAATGAGCATGACTTAAGGTTGAAAGGTAGCAACTACTAACACCTCAATTATGACACAGTATTAGATTAAGGTGACCAAGTCATATATAGTGGAGGTCAGAAATTAAGAGTAAATTAAGTTCATAATTATACATTGTAAAAAGAAAAAAAGCATCATTACCTAAAAAGCCTCAAGCATTAAAAAAAAAATAAAATAGACTGAGTGTTGCTGTTTTTAGTTTCCGACAATGGTCACATCAATTTTTTTTTCAACTTTTCCAATGTTGCACTTCTAAAACAAAACCAGCAAACCAACTTAGAAATGGACCAAGATAAAAGCTGGGACCTATTGAACTTGAATTCCTGAGATAAAGGGAAGATAAATAAGAGTATTTTCATGACCCAGCTCTGCTGTGCCATGAAATATCTCAGCATTAATGGGATAGATCTAAACATGTACAGATTATTCCTAAGTTGTAAGAGAGGGGAGAGGTGATATTCACCCCTGCACAATCAATAATCACAATAAACTTTAAGAGTGAATGATTAATAATCAGACTAAGGACTACCCCCAAAGAAACATATCATGTTTTTGTCTTTTCCATGATGCCTAACCCTTCATGGCACCATTTGGGGTTTTCCTGGAAAAGATACTGGGGTTTGCCATTTCCTTTTTCAGCTCATTTTGCAAATGAGGAAACTGAGGCAAACAGGATTCAGTGACTTGCTTTGCTTTATGTAGGTAGTAAGTGTTTGAGGTTATATTTGAACTCAGGAAGATGAGTCTTCCTGACTCCAGGCCTGATACTCTTTATATAGCTGATGTATGTGCCAATAAGCTGCATATAAATGAATAAGTTTGAGAGGAGGCATCTTTCCCTTTCCTAGACTTTATGTTGTGTTCTAGTATTTCCATGTCCCCTTGAGAAGTTTCATACCATTAAAGAAAATGAACAAATCCATTGTGTAAATGGTTCTGCTTTGAACATTTTTAAGCTCTTTTCCTCCTTATCATTTAGACTTGGTGAAATAGGTTACATCTAAATTCCAGTGACTGGCTAAAAAATTAACATTTAAAATTAGGTCAAAAATTAACCTAAACATATTTATTACTTTCATGACCAAGTTTGTGTTCTTTTCCCTTTTAATGATTCTAGAACTCAAGATTATAATGTACTTATTTGGTTTCAAATTTCAGCTCCTTTCCCTTTCTCTGGGAAATCTTCCTCTTTCTTCCTATTTGTTGGGACTAAATAAATAATTATTAATTATTATTATTTATCTGTGAATGTGATTCATGCCCCATCCCCCAGAAGAATAGAAGCTCTTTGAGAGCAGAAATTACTTGTTTTGTTTTGCTTCTTTATTTTTGTAACCCCAGTTCAAAGCACCTCACATTTTATGCTTTTGTACTGGAACTTTGCTTTCGTTGACTTAGGGAATTCTAGATAAAGGAGTATTCTTGATTAATGCAGATTGGCCCCTGTGCTATATAATATTTGTAATTAGAGAGTTGCACAGATTAATTGGTTTGTCCAGGGTATCATCCAATATGTCAGAGTTGTGACTTGAATATAAGTCTTTCTAACTTTGAGGTCAGCTCTCTGTCAACTAGCCCCACATGTTTTTCACCATGTTTAATAAGTATGTTTGAATTTAACATGCTATAGTAAAATCTAGAGACTGAGGTTTTAATTCCAGCTGTCACAATCTGTGTAGCCTGGGAAAAATCAATTATCTAGAGTGGACCCCTATTTGCTTCATCTGATAAAAGAGAAAATTATGTTAAATAATCTTCAAAACCTTTCCAGATTGAAATTCTGCAAATTATTGAAATATTTTCTCTGCCATCTCAGGATTATTCAATTACAAATTTTCTCAAAGAAATAAAGATCTGTCTCTTCCCTTTATCTCATTTCCCTATTGAGAATATTAAGAAAAATTCTATACAAACTGAGAATGCTTAGATTTGCATGTACAGAGAGAATAAAAATAAGGACAATGTTCATCCATCCCCACAAAAATCATATGTTTTCCTTGCAAAAATTTTTACAGTTATAATTCCTTCCTATTTAAGTGATTATGCAACTTTGACAGACTGGGACTCTGATCACCATGATGATCAACCAGGAATCCAAAGGACTAATAATGAATAATTATATCCATTTGTTGGCAAAAATTTACAGACTAAATATGCAGAATAACATTTCTTTTTAGACATAGCCATTATGGGAATTTTTTTTCCTCCAAGATGTTAAAGTGGTAGGAATATAAAGCAATACTTTTTAATTGAAAAACAATGTATTAAAAATGAATGTAAAGTGTTTAAATCTTATGCTCACTCCAAAGAAATATCCTAATGTTCTTTACCCAGAATTTGAATTTTCCTTGTACTAATAAACATTTATCGCCCCCAACAATTGAATGAACATGTCTCAAATATTATTTGGTGGGTAAAGTCATTTTACTTTAAAAATTGAAATAATAGAACAAAGAAAAACCTAAAAGGAATCCCATGTCAGAGAGCCAGATCATTGCAAACTTTATGATATGATGTTGTTTAGTTGTTTGCAATTCTTCATGACTCCATTTGGGATTTCTTGGCAGATATTGGAGTGATTTGCTATTTCTTTCTCCAGCTTATTTTATAGATGAGGAAACTGAGGTAAACAGAGACTTGCCCAGTGTCACACAGCTAGTATATATCTGAGATGAGTCTTCCTGAGGGTCTGTGGAACCTTAAATTGTTTCTGTTTAAATTTCAGAAGGTCTGTGAAACTGGATGGGGGGAAAGTAATATTTAATTTCAGTGTAATGAATTTCCTTTGCAATGCTATGTATTTTATTTTGTTCATTAAAAAACATTATTCAGAGAAGGTGACCAGAGGTTTCACCTGACTTCCAAAGGATCCTTGTCATTAAAAAGGTCAAGAGAGCCTGAGCTAAAGTAAGTTGGATGATATGGAAATAAGTTAATAAGTTTTTTGATCATGTGTGAAGAATATAGATGTTAAATGAAATAAGAACTTTTTTTCAAATTTGAATGAAGGAAACAATGGTTGATTGAAAGCTTTTCTCTCTACACATTTGGGGTTGAGGGATTCTCAGAAGAGAAAAAAAAGGCTCCTTATTAAAAATGTTTGCAATGGGATGCTAGAATTCACAGTACAGTATTCATATAGTTACAAAGTATCATTTGGTAAAATGGTTTTATTTATTCAAGACATGAAAAATCAACCCTTCAATATAATCATCAAATTGATTGGTTCAACATATATATGTCTCTGTGTGTGTGTATATCTCTGAGAAATATTGACCTAATATTGTTTGTCCCTACAATAAAATGTAAAGTAAATACTTAAAAGGTCATAGTATAGACCTAAGAAACCTGGAAAATTCTTTGTGAAGGTAGCCCCCTAATTTCAGCTCTTTTGGAAAAGTATACATGTTCTATTTTATAAACAAAGTTCAATTTTCTTTTTTGCCTTTTGGAGGGGGGAAGGCAGGGCAATTGGGGTTAAGCAATTTGCCCAAGGTCACATGGCTAGTAAATGTTAGGTGTCCAAGGCTGGATTTTAACTCAGGTCCTCCTGACTCCAGGGCCAGTGCTCTATTCACTGTGCCACCTAGCCACCCCACAATGCAATTTTTAAAAATTGAAAGTTTTGATACCTCAAATTTGAGGTCACAGACAATAAGTATCCTTTAATTTTGAGCAACCTTATAACAAGCTTAGAAGTAAAATATGTACAATCATTTTGGATGAATTTTAAGTGCACTTCATATATAATGAACAAGTCAAAGCAATTTCACTTTAATAATTCATTGAATTTAAAGGTCAATTTTGGTGTATAAGCATTGAATGAATTGGCAGGGTTTGATTTAAAATCTAATTTTACTTTATCAAGAAACTTTTGCATAAACTTATTTTTAGTTATAAATTCTTTTAATGTAGTGTGCAGAATCATCTAAATTTTTATTTGCAAATTCTAAGTATAAAACAAATTATTTTACCACTGACTAATCAAAGATAAAGTGCTACATGAACACACATATACACATATGTACATATATATGAGTTGTGTATATGAACCCTAAAGGTAAGTATTTATGTATATATGTATGTGTATGTACATACCTTTGTTCACTAATGTTTTCTTATCAATAATATTGTGATTTTTATAGATGGCAATAATGACACATGCACCATTGTGTGCAAAGGGAAACATGTAATGTCATATCTAAAAATGTTACTTGTACAAGCATAAATTTAAGAAGATATGGTAGTATCTTTTTTCATGTTATAGAGAGAAGATATCTGGACCAGGAGAGGCACTGATCTATCTGAAGAATTCCATAAACAAGTTGAGTAGATTATAGGGCATGGGATTTTGGAGGCCACTAGGAAGTACCTCAGTGCCCATGGAATGGAGGCACAATGGTTGACATCTGCTTAATATGGAGGGCATAATAGGGTGAATGCGGTGAGGAGGTCAGATTTTCATCATGAAAACCACCATCCCCCCATGGTTTATAAAATACTCTGTGTGGGCTACTGAACCCATTTCTCCTCTGTTAATTTGGCACTTCCCCTTTGTCCTTTCACTTGTAAAATTCATCAGGAAGAGAAAAGGTATCTCCTTTCCTCTTTTCTCCCTAAGAATAAATGTCAGGAAATTGCTACACAAAATCTACAAGAAATAGGTATGTATTTGCAAATGGTTTGAAAGGGCTGGTCACAGATATGGTCTTGAAACCTAAATTTCTATGCAGAAGAAGGGAGAAGGGTTTTATTTTCTAGATATTATCTAACCTTTCAGTCAGAAGAGATAGATTTCCTGGAAATCATTAGCTTTGTATAAGCAAAAGTGCTTATACACTAACTTCATCGGTAACACCAGTCTTTAGTTTCCATATTTGGGAATTGACCATGTTAGAGAAAGAAGGATATATCTTGATATAGTGTGCTCTTGAAGAAAGATACAGATATCTCATGGTACCTGCATAGAATCCTACTGGGCAAACAAAGTCATAGGTTCCTAGAAGAATGAATAGGCTAGATCATGTAATTCCTTCACAACTCCACACTTGAAGACTAAAACTAGAGATTTCCCCCATAGAGCGGTATGAGGAGACAACAATTACTAATTCAACACTCCCAAAGTATATGTGTTTTATAAATGCAATTTAAATGACCAGTTGGTATTACAAGAATGAAGGGACTATGTAGAATTCTGTGTGAAAGAGAGTCATTAGAATTTTACAGAAAATTTCAATGGCAAGCCGGAAGTCAGTTCCTTTTTGATGAAAGTTGACAATGCTCATGTCCATGATTAGCACACTGCCAACAATGACAATAATAGGACAGACATGAAACATACACAGAAGTAAAGTAAACTAAAAAAAAATATGACAGAAGTACAATATGACATTGTTATATCACTCTTTAGCTAGTCCTCTAATGACAGTCACTTTTTTCTTCAGTATTTGGGTACCCTTTAAAAAAAGCATTTGAGGACATTTTTTAAAGCAATTGGGGTTAAGTAACTTGCTCAAGGTTACACGGCCAGTTATTTTGTGTGGGTGCTAAGTATCTGAGGCTGGAACTGATCCCAGGTCTCCGGACTCTGGGGCCAGCGCTCTTCTCACTGCGCCCCCTGGCCGCCCCTTGAGGATATTTTATATTCATAAGAATATACACCCTCTGTCTTCAATTTCTTTGGAGCATTTGACTGGTTAGGGGTGTTGATCCAATTTTATTTGTCAAGAAAACACAAATCCATCAAAGTAAATATTGCAAAATGATAAGGATATTTTGAAAAAGAGAGATAAAACAGCTTCACTCTATTTTTGTGCTTCAGTGTAGCATAGAGCAATTGTGTCAAACTGAAAGAGGAATGGAGTCCATACACTAAATCATGCACAAGGTTTTCTGAATATATGTTTTACTGTATTTTAATTTATTTTGTTGAATATTTCTCAAGTAGGCTTTAAGCTGCATCTGCCTGTACTTTAGAGTCTTGTGAAATATATTGTGTTCCCTAAACCACATGTCTGACACTTCTCATATGGAGAATAAAGAGCTGACTTTGAAACCAGAAATATTTGGCTTTAAGTCTCCCTCTGTACATACAATCTAGTGACCCTAGAAAAGTCATTTAACTGTCAGTATTCTAGAAACTTTGTAAACTGTAAAAATTTCAAGGTGTCCATCTATGTTACTACAGGATAGTACTTCACCAGATAGTGACCTATGTCAATGTGCAATTCCTATTCAATATGTATTTTGTATTTATGTGTATGAGATTTTGTGAGACCTTTACATCATCTGCATTTCTGTGGGGTAGAATTAACTTCTATTTTATATCCAATCATAATATTGTACATTGTTTTTTTTTTCTCTACTGTACCTGAGGGCTTACTTGTTTTGAGGATATATCTACACATGAACTATGCATGACTATGATCTATTTCTACAGAACAACTACAGGTGGAGACAAAGAACCAGAGTAAATGACAAATTTGGAGAAAGTCTCCAGGATTAAAACTGTTCAGAAGAAGCCAAACAGCTTTGCTGTGGGGGGGGGGGGGCAGTGGGAAGCAGGGGCAGAAGGAAGCTTAGGCATAGGTTACATATACTTCTATGTTTGGGTTGGTTTATTTCTTTGTTCTAAATATGGTAGAGGCACACCATGACATGTTATGGGGGCAAATGAAAATACCATTCCTTTCTATCTTTGATGTAAAAGAATGAGTCTCTGAGACAAGAAAACATACCATCTTGCCCCTCTTTTGTGACACAAAAAACCCACTACTCAAAAGCTGAAAATAAATTCACAATATTAGAAAACAAAAATGTATAATATGTATTTACTCCATAATTTTATAATCAAAAGGCAAAGAGTAAAGACTATCTCAATTCTGAGTACCAGGTTATTAGAGGGAAGAAAATGATACTTGGTGAAGACAATGGCATCAGGAAAAGTTTCTGTAAGTAAGTCATGTCACCTGGAGAGTGAAGGTGCTACAATGACCCAGTCAGGGGCAATACCCCATTCTGAGAGAGGAAAAACCTGTAATAAATAAAGCATTAAATATAAGGCAAAAATGTGAAGCAAAGAAGGAACAGACCTAGCAATCCTCAGACACCAACTTCAGCTATATTGGGCAAAACTAGTTTCTGAGATTAGAACAAAACAAAACAAAAAGTGTAATGAACAAGTTACCCTTAATATCTAGGGATAGATAAAACACTGAGGAAACCATGTATAACTCTGGGAAAGATTCAAATATTTTTCTCTCTCTCCCTGAAACCATGAACAGTGATCTGAAATCTATAATGTTGAACAAAAATCTGTAAAAATATATTGCTGGGATTTTACAAGAATTATAGGAAGGGTGATTCATGATCAACCTGGACAAGGGGAAAGATACTGTCTTAACATCCAGGGGAGGATGCTTCCTTTCTCACAGGTAGAAGGGAGAAATGGGCTCTTTAATCTAGCAAATTACACACTCCCAGGATAACTCAACTGAGTTGTGCATATTTTGTCTTCAATTAAACTATAGAGAGTAAGAGTCAGGGTATTCTTCACCCTAGAAGCACTTATAGTAAATTGGCCCTTGGGTTGGAAAGACAGGGAAGTAAAGGGCTGCTAAACAGCCTATGTCCTTCTATTTATAGTAGTGCTGGAGTGACTACTCAGAGTGCAATCTCTGTGTAAAATATCAGATGGCATTTAAAGTGCTGAACTAGCACCCAAAATCCCCTTATATTGTAGGATATGGATCTCATCTTGTTATTCTTTTTAGTACCTTGCACAGGTTCCTTCAACAATAATTCATAATTTATAAAAATGACTCATTCTCCCTCTATGAGAGGCTAAAAGTGAGTGGAGAAGAAAGACAATTACTAGAAGGATACAGAAAAGAAGAGGAAGGAGAAGAAGAGGAAGAAGAAGAAGAAGAAGAAGAAGAAGAAGAAGAAGAAGAAGGAGGAGGAGGAGGAGGAGGAGGAGGAGGAGGACGAGGAGGAGAAGATAGCAAAGGAGACAAAAATTATAAGTGAGAGGATAAAAATTCAGACAGTGGAGTGTCATGCCCACTTCTAATTCAGTTTAATATTCTGTTGAAGTCATCAAGGACAAGATTAGAATGAAGGGGAAAAATGAACAACATTGAATTAAATAATTATTGATCATTGTGACCTTGATAAGTTCAGTCCTGTTAATTGAAGAAATATGGTATTTCAAGAGAATTCTTTTTTCCTTGATCTCTGGGGTTATTTAGTTAATAAACTTAACCTCCCAGATTATAAATGGCTTATTACAGCCTATCTACCAAGGTTAAAGTAACTTTCCACTTACTGTTTTTCCCCCCGTGGGTTAGGGAGAAACAACTCTAAGAGTAGATGAATTTCATCTAATTTCAGCTAAGTGAATATAACAATTTCTATATGAGATAGTAAATAACTGAGGTGAATTTTCATTCATAAGAAATCAAATTGTCCTATGACTATTATAATGGACAGTACCTAGGTATTAATTATCTTTGTAATTCCCACAGCATGAAGCACAGCATATTGCACATAATCGACATTTTTTTCATTGTTGTAAATGATTTAATACTTATATCTGAATATAAAATATATAGAATTACCAACTGAACCAATTGAATATGATTTTATATGATAAAATTGAAGCCATTTAGATTTCTATTGGCTTCTGTGGTTAAATTCACCTTAGTTATTGAGACTAATATCAGTTATAAAATAAAAGGTAATAAAAAAGGGTTTCATTCAAATCCCACTCTAGACACTCAATAAATATCAGACCCTTAGCAAGTTGGATGTGTGTGAATGTGTGTGTGTATGGGGGGGGGGGGTCTGAGTGTGTGTTAACCAATTATCTAGGTTTAGCTAATAATTATGTTCTGCATTGATGGAGGGAAACCCCAGATCCATAATTTTCCTTAATAAAAATAAGACCCTCCAAATATTCAAATATAGTTCCTTTTTCAACAAATTCAAACCAATACATATTTAACAAAGACATCTTATGATCAAAACAAAGTGCAAGGCACTATGGGAATGCAAAAGACGAGGGGAAATATTTGCTATCCATAGGGATCTAATGTTCTTATAAAGGGGATAGGATAGATACACAGAAAAAAAATCTTATCTTTCTAGTCATCAGTCTAGCTAAATCACAAATAACATGCATGCTATAAGTAAGCAGGAAATAGACAAAATCATGCAAAAATATTAGAAAATATTAGAAAGTGCTTTAGGCTGAGCTGAGTTATGGAAAACTTAAGGGATTCACTGTTGCTTCATCAAGGTCCTAAAATATGAAAGATCACAGTAGCCAAAGATGCAGTGGGATTAATGAATATATTTAAAATGTAGATAATGGTGTGAAGGCATGGAGGGAGGAAAGCACAAGATGTTGCAGGACTACTGAGAGTAGTTCAGTTAAGCTAGCACCAAGAGTATACATTACAGAAAATGCAAGAGTTAAATTAGGGTCTGATTGTACATTGGAGCCAGATTGTGTAGAACTTCAAATGCTGTATGAAGGAGTTTGAACTTCATTGTGTAGGCAATAGGGAACCATTTGTGTGCTATGAATAAGAGGTAACATGATCAGAGCTCCTTATTAGGAAAATTATTCTTGCAATGATGTTTCAATAGGAATGAGGAGTAATGAAAGCCAGAGATACTAGTTGGGAAGCTATTTGAATAATACAGGTTAAGAAGAAAGAAAAGGTTGAGCTGGTGTATAGTAGCAGTAACTATAGTAAAGAACCCATTTAAGATGGGTTAATACTGATGTGCAGGGAAAAGAAACTTTTTTGTTTTAAAACAACTAGAAATATTAGAAGTATAAATCATTAATGTTTGTATTCAATTTAAATAGAATTTTATGCTTTGTATCCAATTTCAATAGAATCTTCTGTGTATGTAACATGATTTCCTCTGGCTTCACTGTGTAAGAGCTAGCTGCTCTATTAAATGCCCCCTCACTCCCAGGCTATCCAGTATTTTAAGGAGCTGAGTGGGGTGTCTCAGTTGTCTGCCATTTTCTAGACCCATAGCAATTCTATTCCCCCATATTATGAGTCTAAGCTCCTGAGTTCCACTTAACCAATTAATAGTCACATTCACTTTTAAAGAGGAATATTTACTTCAGATGTTTAGCAAGAACAAACCTAAAAACATTTCTGCCAATACATTAGGGACATCATATCTGTCACAACCCCTCAGTCTCTTGTGAGAATAAGGTTATTAGTCCCTTAATCTAACTCAATTCCTGCATAACATTAATCTGACCAAACTCAAGCCCATAACCTGCTTTGAGCTAGTGTCCTGGAACTCCAGCTTTTCATGCCTTTGATGCTAGGCCAACTGCAAAATCCAACCTGGGATTATAGGCTCCATGGTACCCAGGTGTCGAGCTCTCAGTTTCAGACTCCTCACTGCAACTAGAACTGAAACAGGCTACATGGCCTAGGGCAGGATTATTGGTGGGTAGAGGTGAATGGTGAAGGAGGCAGGTCTTGGACCTGCCCATCATACCACATAATTTCAAACACTGTTAGTAAATGAGTTTTTCAAACCTGGAAAGACAGACTGTCCCATTCAGGTACTTTTAAATATGTAGCTAATAGAAAAAGGGTGTTCCCAGCCATGTGATAGAGAAACACAGAATGTCCATACATGTGTTAGTCCTTCTGTTTCTCAGCAGCAGGTCTCTGGGGCTCCCCATATGTGTAATTCTATTTTAGATGATCTGGGCACACATCAAATCTGTTACATATTTATATAGTACTATGTGAATATAGTATATTATAGAAGAGAAATGTGAGAGCAATCAGAATTTCTAGATTAATGTACTTTACCTAAAAGGGAAAAGAACAAAAAGACCAAGACCCAATTCTA
The DNA here is from genome assembly GCF_028583685.1 of Petaurus breviceps papuanus. Lineage (NCBI taxonomy): Eukaryota > Metazoa > Chordata > Mammalia > Diprotodontia > Petauridae > Petaurus > Petaurus breviceps. The sequence goes on from NW_027185698.1 coordinate 11,591,589, forward strand.
CAAGGCCACATATCTGCCTCAGAAAGGAGTACCATAAGGAAGGACTCTACCCTTAAAGAATTGTCTTCAGACAATGTCTCCAGTTGACTAAAATGAAAACATCCAGAAAGTTAACCAAGCCTCTGATCATTACTGCCTTTGGCAGACTCTACATTGGTGGTCGAAGTATACTAACCATTATAAAGTCTTCTCCTATACTTTTTATTAGCAGATCAGAACAGCGTATAGTTTACAGACTACCTAAGCACCTTCAAGTCTTTCCTGGGCACTTTTCATTACACATCTTCATAACATATGGAAGCATCCTCTAGAGGTTCTTCCCCTTAGGGAGAAAATGGCAGTTAATTTGGACATGTGCCTTCCCTCATTATACAAATGCCATTGAACAAAATGGTCCCTGTCCTCAAGGAACTTGCTTTTGAGTGAGGAAAAACAATATGTTGAGGGGAATCTAGAAATGAGGAAAGCAAAGGGTGGCATGGGGTGAAAATGCTTTGAAGTGGGGTGGAAATAAAATGTAACATCCCTTGCCCTAAGGGAGCTTACAATCCATGTTTTGAAATATGTTCACACACACACACAGCAGAGCAGAGTGGACACAGTGCTGAGCCTGGTGGCAGGAAGACAGGAGTTCATATCCAGCCACAAATACTTGTTAGTTATTTGACTCTGGACAAGCCCTTTAACCTCTGTTTGTACTGGATATATTATCTGTACAATAGGTATAAAAATAGCATCTGCCTGCTAGGACTGTTGTCAGGATCGAATAAGATAATAATTGTAAAATGTCTATCAGAATGCCTGGCACATAGTAGACCCTTAATAAAAACTCCTTCCATCCTCTGCATACTGTATATATGTATGCATGTATGTATGTATCTATCTGTCTATCTCTAGTTTTATTTCTATCTTTATAACTGCATATGTATATCGACATATGGTTTTAACTATTTACATGTCTGTTTTGAGTTACTTTATATCTATTTATATCTATATATCTTTATTATCTTTGTAACACAAATAGAAGGCAATAGGGGAGTTAAAGATGGGCATCAAGAATAGACTTCAGGAGAAGGTAGTATCTGACCCATCCTTTGAGGAAGCTAGGAGTTCTAAGGGGTTAAGGAGAGGAAGATGTGGTGAACATAAACAAAACTTCACCTATCAGAATTCTGAGTCCTAGAGGCAGCATCTAATGTTCCAGCTGGAGTGCGAAGTGGATGATGACTGGAATGCATGCAGTATGATGAGGAGATGGCCAGGAAATGATCCTCTTCTCTCTAAAAGTGTCAAACTACTCAGTCATTTTCATTTTCTATCAATAGAACTAGTCAATGAACTCTTAACATGGAGTTCCTAGAGAAAAAAAAAACAAAACAAACAAAACTTCCCTTCTCTTGTTTAAATGCTAGGCTCTAGTATATTGGTATCTAAGAAATTCACTCTCCTTTAACTGGAAGACAGGGATATAGGAGTCCATGATCTCCCTTTCTTCTGTGGCCATGTGGCTGAGAACATGTAGCTTCTATGTCAATCTTCAGAATACTACATCAGAATTCCTTAATTATGCCATTTCTTAAACTCTGCTTTGGTTTTCAATCTTATTAATTATGCTCAGAAAAGGGGAAAAGAGGCCCAAAATCATTATCTCTGGCTATTTGGCTGAGTACATATAATTCCCCTGAGTCTCTGGTTCAAGGTATCCATGGTATTCCTGGTAGGCTGGGGATTTCAGTAAGTGGGAGAAATAAAAACATTGGAAAGAAGTAAAATTAAACATTAGTTTGCCATACCAAGGGAGCATCTAAATAATGACAAAACACATGCTTGGAAATTTTCTATAAATTTTAAAACAATTTTTTTCCATATGTTATCAATTATCTTAAATAATCCTATAATCTATTTTAATATTTAATATCCATACCATTTTTCTTTTTCTAATATAAATAAGAGGTTAAAAGGGATTTGTACTCTTTACATTTTTTTTTTCTAGAGTCTGTCAGTGTTATTTAGGAAACACAAGTTTAGTTTAAGTCCATGCACTTTTCCATTCTTTCTGATAAAATTCCTTCATACCAAGGTAAATGTGAGTGCAGTATTTAAAACAAACAAGTTTATATTGTTGTAATAGTATTAGCTTTCTGTTAATTTATTTTTCATTCTTGTGAGCATATTGTTACCATTTTTCATTGTGAAATAAAACATACAATTTCATTTGGTGTATGCTATGGCATATTCTCTCATAGGTCTTCCATTTCTGTCTGCAGTAAACTATAGAGCATGGGTTGGGAACCTGAGGCCTCAAGGCCACATATGACCTTTTAGGTCTTTGGAGGCTTTTGACTGAGTCCAAGTTACAGAACAAATCCATTTTTTTCCGTGAAGTTTGGATTCAGTCAAAGGGCCACACTTTCAGAACTAGAGGGCCACATGTGGTCTCAGGGCCTTAGGTTCCCCACCCCTGCTATAAAGTATTCTAGGATAAGTTGACCTGGTCTATAGGATAATTGCTTACCCTGCCATCAAAATCATTCATGATGGAGTTTATCCATGATTAATTAAATTTCTAAATAAAATGTCCGTGACTGTGTTTAGATATTGTAGCTGTCCACAAAACCAGGTTATCATAGGATTGTATGAACCCCTTCCCCCAAAAAATATCTCTACTACTTTGTGGAAATACTCTTTTGTAGTATGTGAATGAGATTTTCATCAAGGCAGATGACACTTATAGCAAGAAAGGAAGACAAAAGGAATTAAGTAGATAACTGTTTAATTTGCAGTCAACATAAAAAGGTGTTTCCAATTAACATAGTCCATTTCCCTACATGTACAAACACACCCATTCACTTTAGGAGGAGTCCCAGTCCTTGAAAGTTATTTCCTAGGAGCAGATAGGTGGCCTAGTAAATAGAGCACCAGCCCTGGAGTCAGAAGGACCTGAGTTTAAATCCGGTCTCAGACACTTAACACTTACTAGCCATGTGACCTTGGCAAGTCATTTAACCACAATTGCCCTGCCATCCCCCCTCTAAAAAGAGAAAAAAAGAAATTATTCCCTAGGAGTCACACATTTCATTCAGAAAAAAATAATCAAGATCAGTGCAACACTCACCACTGAAACTTAACCACCCATTGTAATTGGAGGTAGCATTAACATTCCATACCTCCTATGTAGAGAGCCATGGAAAACCAAAGGTTCACCTCTGAATAAGCTAATTAAATTGATCAGTGAATTTTTCTTATTAATATTCCCACCTGAATAATTATTATTATTCATCTTTGTAGTCCCTCAGAGGCACAACGTTGGAGAAAGTTAAACATAAACTTTGGGCTTCATTGAAAATATAAACAGGAGTGGCTAGGTGGCGCAGTGAGTAAAGTGCTGGCCCTGGAGTCGGGATGATGTGAGTTCGGGTCCAGCCTCAGACACTTCACACGCACACACACACACACACACACACACACACACACACACACACACACACACAACTGGCTGTGAAACTTGGGCAAGTTACTTAAACCCAACTGCCCTCCAAAAGGCAAAAACAAACAAACAAGCAAACAAAATATATATATATATATATAAACATCAAACTGGAATGGTGACTTAAAAACTACATTTCACTTGCATAGTCCACTTTAAGAATGAATTGCAAATATTTTTTTAAATCTCAAACTGATAATTTATTACTGTCCCACACTCATTGTACTTTCCAACGTTTAACTTCCTTTTTAGAATGTTTCTAATAACTTCATTGAGAGAATCCTTTAAAAAATATCAAAGAACATATTTGATAGTGGGTGTTGTCCTTCCTTATTTACACCCCCATGAATTATGTTGCTATAAGGGAAAATGATGTTTTTACTGGTATAGCTCTGGCTCTCAGTAATATGAATTTTGGGCTTTTTTTTCCTCAGCTGATTTTGCAGCTTCAGTTAAACACAACCCCCAGAGCAATCCAGACAGCAGACGATGATGCAGCTACCTAAATAAAGATGTTCCTGGCATGATCAACTGTTAAATAACTCAAAGTTGTGAAAACAAGAACAGCCATGTTAATTTCAGTTACATGCAAACCACACATCCACATCCCCTTTCAGAGTTTGCCAAGTGAAAGCTAAAAATTCTGGTGGTAAAGAAACATTTAATGCAAAATTATTGTTTTCACCAAAGGAGAACAACACGTAATAGCAAATAATATGTACGTTACACTAGAAAGTTACATATGGTCATCTCAAATCAAGCTAGAGATAATGAATAAATTGTTCATAATATCTCCAAAAGCAAGTTTTAGGTTTTAGCATAAAGAAATACAAGCAGTAAAACACTTTATATTTATTTTGAGAGCTCTATATTTAATAAAGATAAATACTTAGAACCTAATGATGTCTATGGAATCTCACTGGCTGAATGACTCTCTAAATAAAGCAACTCTCATAACAATTTTAGACTTATTTTCAAAAGTATCCAGATAGAGATTGGATGGTAATTTCACTGACATGGACAATTCTTGGACAAGTAATTTTCCAGTACCATTGCAGATCAAGACCATCATTGTAAAAGCTGGATTTCTAGAATTGCCTGGGCCCCTAAGAGATTAAATTACTTGCCCAACATCATGCAGCTACTACATGTCAGAGGAAGTACTATACTAGTAATGGTACAAACTTGCTTGAAATTTATACAAATGAATTATTTGCCCAAATGATAAGCTGGGTCCTCAATGGAATAGTAAAAGTCAGTTGAGTTGGATTTTATTTGGGAAATGTCATATTTAAGGAATCTCAAACTGCTTAATTCTTCAAAAGACCATCTTTTTCAACGGTATTATCCTCATGATGTCATTTGGGTATGAAATCCTGAAACATTATAATAAATTATAATATGATTAAACAGGCAAAGAATGTAAAAGCAATAGAAAAAACACAATGGTGGACTAAAACTGTATAAAAGACCTCATAAAAGGAGGCGAAGCCATTTGTGGTGAAAATAAAAGACAATAGATGTGTACCAAATAAAATATTAACATTTCCTAGGGGAAGCCAGGTTGCTCAGTGAGTAAGAGCACCGGCTCCAGTGTCGGGATGACCTGGGGATCAAATCCAGGCTCAGATATTTAACACCACACCCAGAAATAACTGGCCGTGTAACGTTGAGCAAGTTACTTAACCCCAATTGCTAAAAAAAAATAAAAAATTAAAAAAAATTTCCTCCTTAGCTTCAGTTTTCTCATCTCTCTTTTTAAAAATTCATTTATTTATTTTACACTGATTTTTTAAAAGAAATTTCAGTAACAAATATTCTCTCTCCATCCAGCCCCACCTCAACCCATTGAGAAGACAAGTAGCACAATGAAAAAATAGTCTTTAGTCAGCTACTTTTAACTGTGACATCCTAAGGAGGTATGGTCAATGGAGTTGTCAAACAGCTCCTATTCCTAGGCCCTGTGCTAGCACAGAGCTTCCCTCTAATCTCTTTCTGACCAGTTGTCCAACTGCCTTACTATTTCTGGACAGTATGAATTCCTGGAGCTGCTGCTGTTACTTTTGCATCTGTCTACAAGGCCCATTCTTTCTCAGATGAGAAGCTGGGCCCTAAATGAAATAGTAAAAGCAGTAAAAGTAAAAGCAAAAACAAACAAAAAAGCCAACTCCTGTTGTGGCCATATGTGCTCTGGACCAGCCCCCACCCCAGTGTCACAGACCTTTCCTTCTGACCTCCTAATTTCTCTTGGGCTTGAAAAATGTGTCACCCCAATCTTTTAGTTCCTATGCCACTCGGCCATTGCAGAATTTGATTTAATGCATTATTTTAAAGTTGTTTAGAGGGTAATTGGGAGGGTTTGGCTAGAATACTTCCTTTTTTCAGCTATCTTGACCCTCCTGCCACCTTCAGGTTTCTTATATCTAAAATGAGGCAGATGGATTAAATTACCTCAGAGACTCCTTCTAGCTCTAGGCATATGATCCTATCATTCCTAGTAATGAAGAGAGATCCAGAAGAAGACCTCTATATGTTCAATAAATAATCTCTGGAAGAATTTTGGAGAGATATAGGCAAGGGTGGAAGGACTGTGACATGTACCACTAGAGGTCATTTCTATGTTGATGACATTGCATTGACAGTCAAGAAAGCACCAACTCAAGTACAGATTTTTAGTTTTATAGAACTCTGTGCTCACAGAAAACTATCATACTACCTACTATTTTTTTTTTACAAACAAGTATGTATAAAAATAAGCTAGTCTTACTGTTAGTCTGCGAAAGGGAATCTTTCATTATTTAAATAACTGGCTAATCAACCTTGCCTGATACACAAGCACATCTGCCCAAGTGTGCATACATTGGCACACAGAGAGTTGTGGAGGAATAATTCCTAGCAATGAACATCCTACTCCTACAGTGTGGATCTTGGATGTCAATATGGAATCATGACTTTTACTCCAATATTCCTAGGAATCTGTTACATTTCTAAAGACCAGCTCATGGAGAATGATTAGTGCCATGTGCTAGAGAAATATACAGGAAGGAAAAGTGGGGATAACTGGATTTTAACAAAATTGAAAATATCTGTATTACCTGCATACTCTGTGTGAAGGCAATTCAGATTATTTACTATCATCCATAAGGCTCTAAATAGCTACTTCAGAGCTCCCCTTTCCTCCAGAGGTACATCCTTGCTTTTAAAGTACGTAATATTTTAAGGTAAATCAGATGTCAGTGTGAGCAATTCAAACTTGATCATTCTCCAACACAGAGAGACCAGATAGAATTATTGCCACATTTCATTATTTCTGATTTAAGGATTATCTTGAGTGTCCATTGATGGCACAGAGACAGTCCCTAACAAAGCAGTAGTTTCTTTCTAGAGACAGGATGATTTAAGATAGGTATGTGGATAGGGTTTGGACCTGTGATTTTATCAGCCAGAGAAACTTTTGGGTGAAGAAAATATACCAAATGCAGATGAGCACTTTCTCTGCAATTTATAATCTTAGAGAGTTGCTGAGTGTTACCCAATATTGAATATATTCATTTCTTCATTCATTCATTCTTTTTCCCCCCATGATTTTGTTTATATCCTTCAGTTTCCTTTCCTGTGATTATTGTTATACATCCCAACTACTCTTTCCTCACTTTTCTGTTTAGGGTGTGTTTCAGTGCTTTTTTCTGGGTTAACGTATCTCTTTTCTTATGCTTTTTTCCCCCTAGTATTCCTATCTAATTTGAATTACAGGCCTAAAATCCATACAAAGGAAAGAAGAATAAGAACTATGATTCTTTTGGGATAATGAACTCTTGAATGATAAACAACTGCTTGTATCAATGCAGGTTGCCATGTTCTTTGCAACATGTAATGTCAGAGAGTTTCCCTAGGGCACTGAGAGGATAAATGACTTGCTCATGGTCACCAAGCCATTATGTGTTAGCCCTTGAACCCACGTTTTTCTCATGTAATGACTGACCCTCTATCCACTCTATCAGGCTGTTTCTCATAAACAAATCCTAACCTTGGTTAGAACCATAGGTATGAGAATCAACTCAAACTGCTTCAAAAGAATCAATTATGAAATTTTCAATGTAAGCATTTATACCATATAGAATGGCAAATACTACAAGTTAGGGCTTGATTTATTATTATTTTTCAATAATCCAGACTGAATAAAGTGATGGAGAAAATGTTAATAATAGAGAATAAATTTAAAAGTATGTTGTACACACACATACACACACACACATACACATTCTTTTTTTTCCTTTCTGGAGAGCCAATTGTTATATTTATCAGCACATTCCTGGATAGAACTTTATTGATTAAGTTGATTCATTATCATCATATCTAAATTTGTATATGTTTCAGTTTTGTAAAATCAGTTCACCTACATCATCTCTTTTTATCCTCACCATAAACTTAATAATCAAAGTCAAATACATTAATGTTGCCATGTGAAATTTTTGAAGGACCATGGCAGTTACTTTCCATAATATCACTTACATATTTCAGATACATTCTTTGAACATCCATAAATCTTATTATATATAGTCCTGAAACTATTACGATCAATTTTTCTAAACTATTTTTAAAACTGTGATTTCAATCTAGAGTTGAATGGAGTCATATGTTGATGCCACATTGTAAAATAGTATTGCCCTTTTTGTATGCTTTAGCTATCTTTTTCAGTCTTCCAGGTATATCCCTTCCCCAAAGTTGTGTATTTTGAAATTAGTAGAATCAGTTCGGGTCTGCCTACATACTGATCTGCCAATCTATAAATGAAAATAGGCTATGACACTCTCCATGTATGTGGAACACTTATTAAGTTAGTATCATAACTCTGGATCTAGAAAGGGCTTTGTAGATAATCAGTTGTTCAGTCATTTCTGATTCTTTGTGACCCTGTGTGCTATAGCCCATCAATACTATCCATGCTTTCTTAGCAAAGATATTGGAATAGTTTCCATTTCTTTCTCTTGTGAAATTAAGGCAAACAGGTAAAGTGACTTACTGAGGGGTCATAAAGTTAGTAAGTTTCTGACTTGATTTGATCTCAGGTCTTCCTGACTCCAGGCTTGGTGATGTATCCATTAAGCTATCTAGCTCCCTTTAGAAGGGACCTTAGACACCATCTCTTCCAATATTTTAATTTTACAGATAAGGAAATTGAAACACAGAGAGGTTAAGTGTCTTGCTCAAACAGCTAGTAAATATCTGAGTTTGGAAGTAATACTAGACCTTCTTTATTCCATACTGATTTCTCTATCCATCATATCATACTACCTTCTTTGATTCTAGAAGAGCACAATCCTCATCATTTCTTAAACTGCAGTTTGAAACCCCATATGGGGTTGTGAAAAATTTGGCAACAGTAAAAGGTTCCTGAATGCACTATGACCAAAAAATAATTAAAAATCAATGTGTGATGAATCTGAGGTGTTTCTGTCAGCACTTGCCCATGGTGCATCATGCAACTGCACTGCAGCCTTGGTTCTGAAAACAAAGTACAGGAGTTTCGCACTGTGTATGCCCTTGGACCATGGAAAGCCATGACAAAACATGGTTTTGAGTGGAAAAAAATGAAGAAACACTGGATAGGACTGTCCATGACTAGGTAACATTTACAAGATGTCTGTTCCCTAGAGTTTATTACAATGTTTTGGGTTTTTTGTTTTTTTTTGGTTTTCCAAAATGGTTCTTAAAATGTCATCTAATTGCGTGTTTATTGCAACCCATATGGCAGACAAATAAAGCATTTATCCCATTTTGCATAAGGAAATTGAGACCAATGCAGTAGATATATTAGCAAACCCACCCTCATAAACACATACTTCAACTTACTTTTCTTACAAGAATCTTCAATAACTTCAAGAACTTAGGATCTTTTGACTATGAATATGGGATCCATTCAATCATTATTTTTTATTCCATGTGACAAATGGTTATTAAGGATGAACTATATGTTTAATAATGGTGTTAGAGGTAACAAATACAAAGAAATACAGTCTCTCATTTCAATGAGCTTACATTCTACATAAAGGTGAGTACAGTGATATAATGAATGCTTTGACAAATAAATGTAATAGATTGTGAACGGAGGAAAAAGTCTAATAAGCATGTGTTGTGTATGTGTGTTTGGGTGTGTGTGTTGCTATAAGGGAAGTCGTTAAATTTCAAATTGGTGCCTGAATTTAAACTTGAGGAAAGGATTGTAGGAGGTGTAGGTGAGGAAGTTGTGGTTTCCCAGCATCGAGTGGAGAGCATCTTTGCAAAGATCTGGAAATTAAAAATGAAATGCTTAATTCCAACAATAGGTTAGTTTGTCTAATACAAAGACTATGTGAATAAGAATGAAAAGCATTATAAAAGGTTAGATTGGAACCAGAATGTCTAGGGCTTTAACTGCCAGGTTGAGAATTTTGTATTTTATTCCAGAGGCAGTAAAGACTTATCAAGAAATTTAATTACTGGACTACTATGCCTTGCACTAACCAAAACATGGAGATGTCATGTAATTTCTTTAATTAATTAATTATTTTGTTTGTTTGTTTTCAACATTTAGTTTGACAAGCTTTTTTTTTTTTTGGTATTTTTTTTCAATGCTTTATTACCTTCTGATTTACATCATTCATTTCCGCCAGATTTTCAGTTGCTAATTTTCTCCCCATTTTTCCCCTACCCACAGTCCCAAAATAGCAGTCCCACAGGATATCCCCACTTCGAATCTGCTCTTTCCCATATTTTCTCCCATAATTCTTGGGACTTTTCCAGGGGATCTCTATGCCCCAGTGCCAGTATATCTTATTTCCCAATTACAAGTAAAATAGTATTAATAATAGTATATATATTTGAGTATTTGATTTTACAACTTTGAATTCCAGATTCATTCCCTTCTTCCCCTGTCTCCCACCCTTATTGGTTGTACATGTGTGGTAAATATATATAATGCAAAACAATAACATAGTAGATATATTGTAAAAGACTGACTATATTTCCTTCCCTCCTATCCCACCTCCCACTTGTTCTATTCTCTACTTTGATCCTGTCCCTTTTCAAAAGTGAGTGCTTCCAACATCCCTCCCCCCCCAGCCTGCCCTCCCTTCCATCATCCCCCCTCTCATCCCTTCCTCCCTACTCTCCTGGAGGGTGAGGTACCACATTTAGTGTGTATTTCATTCCCTCTGCAAACTAAATTCAATGAGGATAAGGTTGACCCATTACCTTTTGGCTTTCTATTCTACCCCTCCATTGCAACCATTATCCCTTGCCTCTTCTATATGAGATAGTTTACCCCATTCTGTCTCTCCCCATCTCCTCTCATTACATTCCTCTCTCACCTCTTAATTTCACCATTTAAGTATCATCCCTTCCTGTTAAATTGGTCCTGTGCCCTCTTTCTGTGTTTATATATATATGAAAATTATATATGTATATATAAATTATAAACATATATATAAATTCCATTCCCTTCAACTACTGAGAAAAGTTTCTTAAGTTACAATTATTGTTTTTCCCTGTAGGAATGTTAATAGTTCAACTTTGATAAGTTCCTTATGATTTCTTTTCCCTGTTTACCTTCACATGCTTCTCTTACTTCTTGTATCTGAATGTCAAATTTTCTATTCAACTCTGGTTTTTTCAGCAAGAATGCTTGAAAGTCCTCTACCATATTTTCCCCTAAAACATAATACTCAGTTTTGCTGGGTAGGTGACTCTTGGTTTTAATCCCAGCTCCTTGGATCTCCAGAATATCATAATACAAGGCCTTCAATCCCTTAGTGTGGAAGCTGCCAGATCCTGGGTAATCCTGATTGTGTTTCCACTGTATTCAAATTGTTTCTTCCTGGCTGCTTGTAATATTCTCTCCTTGATCTGGGAATTCCAGAAACTGGCTATAATATTCTTAGGAGTTTTCTTTTGGGGATCTTTTTCAGGAGGTTATCGGTGGATTCTTTCAACCTCTAATTTGCCCTCTGATTCTAAAACATCAGGGCAGTTTTCTTTGAGAACTTCCTGGAGGATGATTTCTAGGTTCTTACTTAGATCATGGCTTTCAGGTAGTCCAATAATTTTTAAATTATCTCCCCTGGGTCTATTTTCCAGGTCCCTGGTCTTTCCCATGAGATATTTCACATTGCCTTCTATTCTTTCATTTGTTTGGATCTGTTTAACAGCATCTTGATTTCTCATAAAGTCATTAGCTTCCATTTGCACCAATATAATTCTGAAGCAAAGATTCTCCTCATTGAGTTTTTGAGATTCTTTTTCCATCTTGCAAATTTTCCTTTTTAAGGCATTCTTCTTCTCATTGCCTTTTTGAGCCTTTTTTTTGCCATTTGAGTTAGTCTATTTTTAAAGGTAGTATTTCCTCAGTCAGGCTGTTGACTCTCATTTCATAATTTTCTTGCATTGTTCTCATTTCTCTTCCCAATTTTTCCTCCATTTTTCTTATCTGCTTCTTAAGGTCCTCTATGGCCTGTAACCAGCTTGTATTTTGCTTAGAAGCTTTTGGAGCAGGAGTTCTGACTTCACTGTCTTCCTCCTGTTCCATGCTTTGCTCCTTTTTGTCCCCAAAATAGGAGTGTAATGTTGGGATCTTCTGTCTGCTTTCTTTCCTTTGCCTGGTCATGTCGCCACTCAGTCACTTGACCCCTGGGCTTTTTGCCACAGTAGGATTCTGCCACCAGACAGGGGAGCTTTCGTACCAAATGCTGGGGTTTTCTCAGCTGCCGGAGGTATTAGATGGGTGCCCTCTCTGTGGTCTCCACATGCTCTGGCAGGCTGGACACACACCCCAGGACTTCCACCCTAGCCTGCAATCCAGTTTTAAGGAGGTTAAAGCAAGAGCATTTATGCCTCAGAATGGTGCTTGGTCCCCCTACACATTGCAGGCCAGGAGCTGAAGCTGCCTTGTGGTGCTGGCTGGCTGTTCCAGAGTCTCAGCTGCCTCTCGCCCCAGGGGCAAAAGCCAAGCACTCCCACTTACTAGGTTCCAAAGTCCAGACTGCACTGACCTCTCACTTTGTCCTTTGCATTTTTGTGTTGACAAATCTGGAAAAGGCCACAGCTGCTGCTGGTCTTGGGTCCCTCTGGCCAGCAGCTGGTCAGGCCCACACTTGGGCTAAAGCCTTGGCGTGGGGCTGGGCTCTGCTCCCAGAGTACTGTGCTGGCCGCTTCCTGCCAGCCTGCTCGGCTGTCCTCAGTGGGAGGTTAGCTTCTCAGTGTCATTTTGTGGGTTCTCAATTCCAAAGTTTGTTTAGAGTCCCTTTTTACATGGTTTTTGGATGGTGGATGCTGTAGCCCAGTGGAGGTCCTGCTTCTACTCAGCCATCTTGACTATGCCCCTTCAACAAGCTTTTGAGATTTAAATTTTCTCTGCTTCCATCCCTTCCCCCCTCCCCAAGATGTTGTGCAATCTGATACAATTTCTACATATACATTCATATAAAACATATTTTTCACTTTAGTCATGGTATAAAGAAGAATTAGAACAAATGCAATGAACTATGAGAAATAAGAAACAAAAGGAATCAGACAGAGAGAGAGAGATCATGAAAATAAGATGCTTTAATCTGCGTTCAGATTCCCTACTTCTTTCTCTGAAAGTGCATAGCATTTTGCATCATGAACCTTTTGTAGCTGTCTTAAAACCTTTCAATGCTAAGATCTTTTCATGGCAAGAACAGAAGTAGTTCACACCTTGTTTCAGCTATTGAATTAACACCTCATTTTAGTTCAAGTTTCTTTTGTGCCCTTGTATCAAGTCAGATGAGAAACAGAACCTGTGAACCCCACAGCTTGTGAACCCTAGAACTTATGAACTCTTGCAACAGGAAGAGGAGGAGCTAATGACCAGATGTAAGGAGAATTTCCAGGCTAGAAACAGTAGACCTGAGAAGAGGACTCTTCAGGTGGCAGAGTCAAGAAGGAGAAAAGTATTGGTATCCTGACAGTCTTTTTGTTTGCTTTGTCTGTGTTGATGTTAGTTTGTGATTCTTTATAGACAACCCCTGGGACCTTACTGGAAACCCTGAAGGAGTAATTTCTGGTTGCATGTTTACAGAAGTCCCGGAGGAAGTTTTGGAGGTCCTGGGACTTTACTGATGATTTGTGCTGACCTCTTGGACCTTGTATGTGGGTCTGTATTCATTTCTATGTTGATGATTTGTGTTGAGTTCTCAGACCTTGTTGGTGGGTCTGAGTTGATTTCACAGGCAGATAGTGAATTGATGATGGTGCCAGCAATGTGAATGAATATTATTGTGGCTATGTCAAGCTTTGTCTTCCCAGAAACAGGAACTGTGAAGGACTTCAGGTGGACTAGGCACTGTGACTTTCAATATGGAACAGCAACTGGATGAAAAACTGGACAAGGAACTGGGAGTTGCCGGTGTTTGAACCCAGGTAACACTTGGAGCTAGGACCATGGAAGAGGAACCATGGAAGCTGAGAGCCAGCCTCAAGTTGAGCTGAAAGAAGACTTTACTTGGATACTGTGTACTGACTGAGAAGATTATTATTTACTGTGAACTAGGGGTGGAGAAATTTGAGTTTTGTACTTTGTGACTGAATTAAGGATTTTGATTGACTAAATTAATGTACTTTGCTTTAAACTATGTGACCACTTTGGTGAAAACTATGTGTCCATTTTAGTGATAAGATTTTGAGTTGTGACATGGTGAATGCTGTATTTTGATTTTATGTGATAAGCTGTAACATTGTGAATACTGTATTTTAATTTTCTATGAATGTTTTACTCTGATGTGTTATAGAATAAATAGTGAGTTCACTATACTATGTAATCAGAACCTTGAAAGCTGTTCACAGAAGCAGTCCTCTGGAAAGCTGCTTGTGCATGGCTTTACAGAGCTAAGTTTATCAATGTTAGTTTTTGCACAATGCACTTTAACTGTATACAATGTTCTCCTGGTTATCTTCATCTCATTAAGCTTCAGTTCATAGAAGTCTTTCCAGATTTTTTTCTGAAGTCATGTTGTATGCTGCTTATCACTTCTTATGCCATAATAGTATTCAATTGTATTCATATGCCATAACTTGTTCAGCCATTCCCCGATTGATGGACATCCCTTCAATTTCCAATTCTTGGCCACCACAAAAAGAACTGCTATTATTTTGTATGTTTTCCAATTTTTATGATCTCTTCAGAATACAGACCTAGAAGTGTTATTGCTGGGTCAAAGGGTACACACATTTTTATAGCCCATTGGGAATAGTACCTGATTAATCTCCAAAATGGTTGGATTAATTCTAAACTTCACCAATAATGCATTAGTGTTACAAATTTTCCCTTATTTTCTCCAGCATTTATAATTTTCCACTTCCAAAATGTTTTGTCATGTTATTCAATCTGGTAGATGTCATGTGGCACCTTGGAGTTATTTTGATTTGCATTTCTCTAGTCATTAGTGATTTAGAGCAGTTTTATATGACTATACTCATTGAGTACAGTGTCTTGTGTCCATAACCTATTCTACTAATCTGCCTTTCTGTTTCTTAGCCAATACCAAGTAGTTTTGATGATTGCTCCTTTATAATACAATTTAAGATCCAGTATGGCGAGGGCACCTTTCCATGCATTTCTTTTCATTAATACACTTGATATTCTTACCTTTTGTTCTTCCAGGTGAATTTTGATATGACTTTTTCTAGCTGTAGACAATAAAATTTTGGTAATTTGGTGTGGCCATGAACAAGTAAATTAATTTAGGTAGAATTGTCATTTTTATTACATTGGCTTGGCCAACCCATGAGCAACTGATGCTTGTTCAATTATCTAGATTTGATGTTATTTGTGTGAAGTGTTTTGCAATTGTGTTCATATGGTTCCAGTGTTTGTCATGGCATGTAGACTCCCAAATATTTTGTATTGTCTACAGTTACTTCAAGTGGAACTTCTCTATCTCTTAATGTTGGGCCTTGTTAATAATATATAGAAATGTCAATGATTTATGTGTCTTTATTTTACATCCTGAAATTTTGATGAAGTTGTATATTATTTCAAGTTGTTTTTTTACTTGGCTCTCCAGGATTCTCTAAGTATATCATCATATCATTTGCAAAGAGTGATAATTTTGTTTCTTCTTTGGCTATTCTAATTCCTTAAATTTCTTTTTCTTCTCTTATTGCTAAAGTGAATGTTTCTAGGACCATATTGAATAGCAGTGGGGGTAATGGACACCCTTGTTTCACCCCTGATCTTACTAGAAATTCTCCTAGTTTCTTCCCCTTACATATACTTGCTGATGATTTTAGGTAGATGATACATTTCATTTTAAGTAAAACTCCATTTATTCCTATGTTCTCTAGAATTATCTAATAGAAATGGGAGTTGCATTTTGTCAAAAGCTTTTTCTGCACCTATTGAGATACTTATATGGTTTCTGTTAGTTTTGTTCTTGATGTTATCAGTAATGCTGAAAGTTTTCCTAATTTTGAACCAGCCTTTCATTCCTGGTATAAGTCCTACCTCGTCATAGTGTATTAATGTTGTGATAAGTTGCTGTAATCTTTTTGCTAATATTTTCTTTAAAAAAAAATTTGTATCTATGTTCATTAGAGAAAGTGACTATAATTTTCTTTCTCTGTTTTGACTCTTCGGGGTTTAGATATCAGTACCATTTTTGTATCATAAAAGGAACTTGGTAGGACTCCTTTTTCACCTATAATCCCAAATAGTCTATATAGTATTGAAATTAAATATTCATTAAATGTTTGATAGAATTTGCTTGTAAATTGATCTGGTCTTGGAGATATTTTCCTAGGTTGTTCATTTATGACTCATTCAATTTCTTTTTCTGAGATGGAGTTATTTAGTATTTCACTTCCTCTTCTGTTGTTCTGAGCAATTTATATTTTTGTAAATATTCATCCATTTCACTAAAATTCTCAAACTTATTGGCATATGGTTGGCAAAGTAGTTCCTAACTATTGTTTTAATTTCCTCTTCATTACTGGTAAATTAACCCTTTTAATTTTTTATATTGTTAATTTTGTTTTCTTCTTTCTTTTTTTAAATGAAATTAATGAAAGGTTTTATCTATTTTTTTCATAAAGTCTCCTTTTAGTTTTATTCATTAAGTCAATAGCTTTTTGGATTTCAGTTTTATTAATCTCTCCTATGGTTTTCAGCATTTCTAATTTGGTATTTACTTGGGGATATTTAATTTGTTTTTCTTTGCCTTTTTTATTTACATGCCTTATTTGTTTACCTCCTCTTTCTCTATTTTATTCATGTAAGCATTTAGAGATATAAAAATTCCACTAAGAACTGCTTTTGCTCTATCTCCTAAGTTTTGGTATATTGCTTCATTATTGTCCTTCTCTTGGATGAAGATACTGATTGTTTCTATTATTTGTTGTTTGACCCACTAATTCTTTAGGATTAAATTATTTGCTTTCCAACTAATTATAACTCTATCTTTCCATTACCCTTTATTACATTTAATTTTTTATTGTATCACAATCTGAAAAGAAAGTATTTAATATTTCTACCTTTCTGCATTGGATTGTGGGGTTTTTATGCTCTAGTACATGGTTAATTTTTTTTGTAGATGCCATGTAACACTGAGAGAGAGATATATTCTCTTCTCTCACCATTCAGTTTTCTCCAGAGATCTATCATATCTAACTTTTCTGAAATTATATTTACCTCCTTAACTTCTTTTTTTGCTTATTTTGTGGTTAGATTTATATAGTTCCAAGAAGGGGAAGTTGAGGTACCCCACTAGTAAAGTTTTGCTGTCGACTTCTTCCTGTAACTCCCTTAACTTCTCCTCTAAGAATGTGAATGCTATACCACTGGGTGCATATGTGTTTAATAATGATGTTACTTCATTGTCTATGGTGCTTTTTAGCAGGATATAGCATCCTTTCTTGCCTCCTTTCAATTAGATCTGTTTTTACTTTTGCTTTGAGATCAGTATGCTATCCCTGCTTTTTTTTTTCTTTACCTTAGCTGAAGCATAAGATATTCTATTCCAGTCTTTTACCTTTAACCTATTTGCATCTGTTTTAAAAGTGTTTCTTGTAAATGACATACTGTAGGATTATGATTTTTAATCCACTCTGCTGTCGACTTCTGTTTTATTGGAGAGTTCATCCCATTCACATTTATGATTACTATCTGTATCTTTATCTCCATTCTACCCCCCTTCTCCATGCCTGCTATTTATGCTTTTCTTTCTCCTTTCTCCCTTTGCCTCTTACCTAGAGTTTTGCTTCCCTCCCTTCTCTCATCCCCTTCTCTTTTCTTTCACTTTTCCCTTACTATTTCTTCCTTACCTTTTCTCCATCCCTTCCCTTTTCTTTCCCTTTCACCTCCAACTGCCTATAGAGCAAGTTAGATTTCTATATGTAACTGAGAGTGTTATTCTCTCCTTTAGGTAAATCTGAAGATTGTAAAGTTTAAACAATGCTCATCTCGCTCCCTTCTTTCACTCTACTACAATATGTCTTTGTGTCTCTTCACATGATATAAATTTCCCCTTTCTGCCTACTCCTTTCCTGTTCTCCTATTACAATCCTTGTTCACTACTTAATTAGGTTTTTATCATCACATCAAAGTCAACTGAAATGCTCCCTCTGTGCCTATTTCCCTTCTAAGAATTGTAATCAAGATACAGTTCTCAAAAGTTTTAAGTATCATCTTCCCAGATAGGGATGTAAACAGTTTGCCAATATTGGATACAATGTTTGTTTTCCTTTCCTGTTTACCTTTTTATGTTTCTCTTGAGTTTTGTATTTGAAGATCTAATTTTTAGAGCTCTGTTCTTGTCAGGAAAAGTATGGAAATCTGCTTTTTCATTGAATGTACATCTCCTCCCATGAAAGATTATGTTTAGTTTCAATGGGTAGTTGATCCTTGGTTGTAATCTAAGCTCCTTTACCTTATGGAATGTCATATTCCATCCCTCTGATTTTTTAATTTAGAAGTTTCAAGATCCTGCATAATACTGTTTGTTGTTGTATGATATTTGAATTATTTCTTCCTTCTTGCAATATTCTTTCCTTAATCTGATAATTCTTGAATTTAGCTACAATATTCCTTGCCTTTTTCAATTTGGGATTTCTTTTAGTAGGTGATTGATGGATTCTTCAATGATTAATTTTACCCTGTGGTTCTAGAACCTCACAGCAGTTTTCCTTGATGATTTCTTGGAAGATGCTTTCCAGGATCTTTTATTCATCATGGTTTTCAGGTAGACCAATCATTCTTACATTATCTCTATTGCATCTATTTCCCAGGTCAGTTGTTTTACCAATGAAGTATTTTACAGTTTCTTCTATTTTTTTCATTATTTTGATTTTGTTTGACCGATTCTTGATGTCTCATAGAGTCATTGGCTTCCACTTGCCCAATTCTACATTTAATAAATTGTTTTCTTCCATTAACTTTTGTACTTAATTTTCCATTTGACCAATTCTGCTTTTTAAGGAGTTGCCTTCTTCACTGTAGTTTTTTTCCATTTTGTCATTACATTTTTAAAGAAATTGTTCAATTTTTCTTATACTCACTTTACTTCTACTTTCTTCTCTTTTATTTCACTTCTAAAATCCTTCTTGAGCTCCTCTAAGAAGGCTTTTTAGGCTTGACTGCAGTTCATATTCATTTTTGAGGTTTTGGGTGTGGGTATATTGACAATGTTGTCCTCTCCTGAATTTGTGTTTTGATCTTCCTTGTCACCAAGATACTTCTCTATGGTCCCTGTTTTTCTTTGTTGCTTTTTGCTCATGTTGTTTGCCCTTTATCTGGCTTTTAAATTGGATCTCTGCTTCTGGGCCCTGGGGGGCATTGTCCCAGGCTTCTTGTGCTGGGGGATAGGGTCCTAATTACTGTTTTTTTTCTTGTTGTTGTTCTGGGGCCTCAGGTGCTGGCAGCTGGTGGTTGTAGTGGTCTGGTAGTTTACCTGGTGCTGAACTGGAACTGGTTGTGGTGACTGGTGTATTCCTGGTATTGGTGCTTACCTGATCTTCCACCCTGGGGTTCATGATTTCCCACTGGTCCACCGAGGTGGAGTTTGATGCTGGCTTGCTGGGATACCTACGCTCCTATTATGGTTTCCTTTGGTCACAACAAGAGGGACCTTTCCCATTACTACCTCTAACTTCCCAAGTAAAAGACTGGTGTTCCTCATTTTTCTGCTGGTTCCACTATTCCAGAAATTTTCCTGGGGCAATGTTTTATGGGCTTTTCAAGGTCAGCAAGGAAAGATGAAAGTGACTTATTGCTTACTCTGCCATCTTGGCTCCCAGAAGTTGAAATAGGTGATTTTCAAATATTCTGTCTATGGGTTGATAGTTTCAGTGGCAACTTCTGCTGCTGTTGTGACGTATCCCACACAGGACTGCATTTCTCTCTCACCCAGTTATAACAGACCCCTCTAGGTTATAAGAGACCCTCAAAGTTTTCTCAGGTGTCTGCAGGCTGAGAAGTCTGGAAACTGCCACTGCTGACAGTAATGAGAGGCAATTTTAATATTTATGTAGAAGATAAACTGAATATTAGCCATGTGAGTGAAGAGAGGGAAACAGAAACAAGTTGCAACATGGAAACACTAAATAAAATCTCATAACTGATTAAAAGTGAGAGAGAAAAAGTGGGGTGGGGGAGAATAACCTAAAATGATGGTGACATTGAAAACCTGGGTTATTTGAAAAATTGTGGTGCCTTCACTAAATATATGGAAGTTTAGAAGAGTGAATTTAGGAAGGGAAAATAATTAATTCTCTTGTGGATATATTGAGCTTGACACACAATATTGAAACTTAAAGTTGTTTCTACAACCTGTATTGTAGAGAGATTTTTCTCCCCCCATCCCTGCACCTAGCATGAATTGTACTAAAGTATCTCCTCTCAGGTTATTTCTAACTGAGATTTTGTGATCTTATAATATAAAGTCATTTAAGTATACCTTAAAATTTTGGCCTTTTTTGTTACTCAAATTTTAGTTGTCTATTGTAGATTTTGTTATCTTCGCCTGTGCCATGTGTTTATTCAATAAATTTGCTAGATATAAATATAAAATAATAATAATAGTAACAACATCTATATGATTTGTGGTTAACAAATTACTTTAAAATGTTAATTTATATCATCTGACATGGTCTGGGCAGTTTTGGCAAGTTCTTCATATAATTCCTCTACTTCTTCCTTTATCTTAGTGCATAAACTACAGATATCTACATTATGGTATTATTGGTTTTGTTTGGCACAAATGTTAGCAATCAATGTCAATCCACTAGTTATCTTTAATGAATTACTGATTTGAGAACCTGAGTATTCCTCCATCTCATTGCTTCCCAAATTTCTTTAACCATAGTAATTAAAATACACATCTCTATAACATTTAGCTATTTATAAAAAAAGTTTCCTTTATAACTTTGTGAACTAAATAGAAAGTACAATTTTTAGAGTCTTAATTTTGTAAATGAGTAAAGTAATGTTGTCAATAATATAGTGACTTGCTCAGGGGCACACAGCTGGTAATTTTTGGTGGTGGCACCAAAATCTTATTCTCCGTAGTCCAAATTCAGTGCTCTTATCACTGTGACCAACTGCCAACATAAAATGAAATCTTTCTGTGATTCTATGATCCTGTGATTTCTGTTTCTTTGTATTTATAGTGGATGTCAACTCAAGATGCTATATTTTTACTGAGATCTATGAAGTATAGAGTTGCTTGAAATGTTTCTGTAAAACAACTCTGAATGGAGGAAAAGAGGGATTTAAATGGTGTGTGACTATTCTGTTTTGCTTCTTGGTTTTCTTGCTTAGATTTCAGGGTATATTTAGAAGGTTAAACATCTCTACTTCCCAATTCTGTTCTATTCTCCAGACTTTACAAATAATCTCAGAATTTTCAAATTACTTGATCAAATAAAAAATATATTAAGTACCTACTATGAGTCAGTATCAGGCAGGTGGGACACTGGATAAAGTAATGGGCCCAGATTCAGGAAGATTTACCTTCCTAAGTTCAAATCTGACCTCAGACACTTACTAGCTGTATGACGCTGGGCAAGTCACTTAACCCTGATGCTGCCATTTCTTCATCAGCAAAATTAGATGGACAAGGAAATGCCAAACTACTCCAGTATCTCTGTCAAGAAAACCCGAAACAGGTTCACAAAGATTTTGGTCATGAACAAATGATGACTTAGCAACAATAACAACAGCAATTAATGTCAGACACTATACTCGGCCTCTGGAATATAGAGATACCAATGAAAGAGTCCCTGCTCTTAAGGAGCTTATATTTTTTAGAAGGAAACAGCATGTATACATGGAAGTGTATATAAAATAAACAAGTATAAATGGGGAAGAAAATACTACCTGGAGGGAATCAAGAAATGACACATGTATGAAGTAGTGTTTGAGTTGAACTTTGAGGGAAGCTAGGGATTTTAAGAGGTGGAGGTAAGGAGGGAGGCAAGTCTATGTTTGAGGGACAACCTATGAAAAAGAATGGAGAGAAGAAACATGAGTCATTTGCAAGCAAGCAATATAATCTGGTTGAACTGAAGAGTAGGTGAAAGTGAGTAATGAACAACAATAAAGCTGAACAAGTAAGGTGGAATTTCATTGGGAAGGAATACCAAACAAAGGATTTCATTTTCTTCTATAAGTAATAGGCAGGGTGGGTAGGTGGCGTGGTGAATGGAACACCGATCCTGGAGTCAGAAGGAATTGAGTTCAAATCCGGCCTCAGACACTTAACACAAAAACTAGCCTTGTGACGTTGGGCAAGTCACAACCCCAATTGCCTTGCCTATCCCCTCCAAAAAAAAAAAAGAATAGGCACTAAATATCTTTGGCGATGAGAGTAAAATGTTTAGATTTTAGGAGTAATATTTTGAGAGCTGGGCAGGACTGTATTGATCAGAGATCAAAGTAGAAGGAAGGAGATCATTTAAGAAGCTATTGTGATCATCTAAAGGAAGTTGATGCTATCTTCAAGCAGAGTAATGGCTTTGTGAGGAAAGACAAGGGACTGGATATAAAAAATGATATGGAAATAGAATTGACAGGAATTGATAATTGTTTGAATAGGAAGGATGAGTAAAGTGAGATACCCAGCTTGGCTCTGACATTTTGATATTAAAGGGCCAGAATTATCACAATGCCCTTAAAAGAGATGGAGAGATTTAGAAGAAAAGTAAACTTTAAGAGAAAGGTAATGAGTTCTGTTGGACATGTTGAGTTTTAGATGTTTAAGCAACATCCTGTTCAAAATGTCCAAGACAAAGTTTGTGGCACACTGAAAACTTGGGAGAGATTGATGGATTCAGGGGTTTGGGAAGCACTGATATGCTTTGTGTTTGATTAAGTGTTATTGTGTCTGATTGAGATGCTCATTGAACCAATGGGAGCTAAAAAGTTCAATAAGAAAGAAAGTGTGAAGACAGAAGTAAAGAGGACCTATAATAAAATTTTGAGAATACCAACAAAAGATCATGAGGGGAAATAAATCAATAAAAAAATGGTCAGACAAGGTATAGGAGAACAAAAATTCAATTAGTATTGTTTTTCTAGAGAAGATAATTATTCAGGTGATTTTCAGTCATTCTGCTGGGGAAGAAAGGGAGAGGAAGAGGGTATACCAATCGTCATCATCACCATATTATTTTTTTTCTTCCTGTTCTTCTTACATCATCATATCATAGATATTTAGGCCTTTAGGCATTTTCATAAAAACAGCAACTTGAGGTAGACACTTCTAGTGCTATTACTCCCATTCCATAAATGAAAGCACTAAAACTCATAGAATAAATTATTTAGAATCACCTATATATGAATATCAGAGCCAACATTCAAGAACAGGTTTCCTTCTACCAAAACAAATACTTCCCCTTTCCCCAAACCATACCTACTCTCATATATCTTTATTAGAACAAAAGAAGGAGATCAAAGGAAAAGATGAAATAAAAAGGGGGTGAAATAGGACAAGACCAGGATTCACAATGCCCCCAAATCTCTAAAATGAAACTAGATCTTTAGTGAATTAGAAGATATCTGTTTGTGTATGTAAATGTGTATATATTTATGTACATATGCATGTGAATATATACTTAGATTGTGTATATATGCATGTATATACACACACACACACACACACACACATACACATTTGTACATATGCATCCAAAGGAGTGTGACCTACATGAATGTAGATTATAAGTATTTATTTACAGAAACATCTCTTTTATGTAAATGAAAAGTAATATACATTTGTCTTTGTAGTTATAAATTACATAATTGCACATGTGTATTATAGATAAGACTTATTCATTCCTGGTTTAGCTTGTTAAGTCTATAGGTAACACTCCTTAAATGTAGGTATTCATTACCTTATTCATTCAACAACTAAATTCCTGCAGAGTTGACTATAAAGCAAGTTTTCGCAAAGGAAACTATATTTCCCCATAGACTTCCATTATAGTCTGGGAAATAAATATGTTACCTTGAAAGGATTCCTCAACAGACAGAGATGAGAATGTGCTTAAGGCTTTTTTGCAACTTAGCTTGATGTCTCTTGAGTGCAAGGATGAAAGATAAAAAAAAAAAAAGAACAGGGTGTGAACATCAAGTGGTAACCACAGGCCCTAACAGCACAGAGTAGTTGTTGCTATAATAGGAAGATGAGATCAAAGTACAGATCAATCACCATTATTACATACTGGGGAATGTTAGTGACAGTTGAACTGCAGGACAAGGCATATATTGGGTCAATGGCTAAGGCTGCAAAAGGCCAGCATTTAGGGTGTTAGACTTAAATTATATTAGGCTGGGAAGTACAGGTCACAGAACAGAAAGCATGAGACTGAGTTCTCTTTTGAGAATTGTCACTAAAACTCATAGAATAAATTACTTGCTCAGAATCACCTACCTGTGAGTGTTGGGGCCAAGATTCAAAGCTAGGTTTCCTTATATGAAGACAAATACTTTCCCATCCCCCAAAGCATACTACCTCCCTCCTAGGACCAAAAAAAAAAAAAAGGAAGCAGAAGGAAAAGATATTTGCTTACATTTGATTGCTTGACACAGGATGAAGTGAAAGTGAGGAGGGAAAGGGCAAGACCAACATGCTCCCTTGTTCTGTGACTATGGACAAGTTCATTTCCCACTCTGGTAGTGTTTTTCATCCTGGAAAATAAGGGTACTGTGAATCCTTGTGTGCTAAGATATCTACCTTGGACGAAATTCATCCTATGCCTCAATTTCCTTCTTATTCTTTCATTTCCCAGGAAATGGCATTGAAAAGAGAGTTTGACATATTGGAAAAAGAAATGAATTTCCAAGGAAACCCACACTTTAAATCCCAACTCCAATACCTATTTCTCCTGTGAATTTGGCTTATTCTCAGTTCCTCTAGACTTCATTGAGGGAGAGAATAGTGTCAGAAAATTAATCATGTTAAGGTTCTAATTTTTTCTCAACAATAGTCAGTCAGTCAAGAAGAATTTTTAAGCTTTTACTGTGTGCCAAGCGCTAGTCAAGAAATATTTATTATTTACTATGCTCAGGCAGTATGCTAAGCTCTGGAAAACACATTAAATAGAAAGACTTTACCAGTCCTCAAGGAACTTTTAATGGGGGAAGACAACACATAAAAGCAACCTAAAAAGATATAAGGAGGTGGCAAATAAAGTGAGTAGAACAGATTAGAGAGGGATACATATCTTGCCTGAAATACTGCAGTAGTGTAATGTCTTTCCCTGTCTCATCAGTCCCTCCTCTGATATATACTTCATAAAATTACTAAATTAATCTTTCTAAAACATAATTCTGACCATGTCACTCACCTGGTCAAGGACCTTTAGAGGCTATTTATTGACTCTAGGATAAAAATGTTGTGCTTCTATTTGCATTTAAAATCCTCATACATTCAGCCTACCTTCCTATGCAAATCTTTCACTTTAGTCCTCTTCATATACACTGTATTTGTTAGGAATTAAATTTTTATGTTTAGTTTTAGTTTATATCATACATTTCCACTTCATACAAGATTTTGAGTTGCAAATTTTCTCCCTATTTTTCCCCTACCCACCACCGCAAAACAGTGATCCTACTGAATATCACCTAGCTCTATCTGCTCTCTCCCATATCTTCCCCCATCCCCCTCCGACTTTCCAGTAAGGCATGGTGAATCTCTATGTGCCAGTGCTTGTATATCTTATTTCTCAGTTACATGTGAAATAATGATAATAATAATAATAATGTATATATTAGACATTTGATTTTAAAACTTTGAATTCTATATTCTTTCCCTACCTCCCTCATCACCCACCCTTCCTGGGAAGATAAGCAATTCAATATAGGGTGTACATGTGTAGCTTTACAAACATTTCCATAGTGGATATATTGTGAAAGACTGACTATATTTCCCTCCATCCTATCCCACTCCCCACTTGTTCTATTCTCTACTTTGATCCTGTCCTTTTTCAAAAGTGTATCCTTCCAACTTCCCTCCTCCCCCAGCCTGCCCTCCTTTCCATATCCCCCCTCTCATCCCCTTACCCCCTACTCTCCTGTAGGGTGAGATACCCTATTTATATACTCTGCATTCTTGATAGAATAGAAAGAAACCTGTTGTTTCCAGAACTTGACATTCTTTTGGTAACCCCCTGTGTCTTTGCACACCATTCTTAGAGTGACCTCCTTCTTTACCTGCCTTTCTTAGAATCTATAGCTTTCTTCAAGACTCAGTAGGTGTCATATCAGTTACTATTAAAAAAAAAACAAATTTAAAAAATCTACCCCTATCCCTCCAGCTGTTAGTGTTTTCTCTCTCCTCAAATAATCTTCTCTTCACATATATGAGTAAATGTGGTACCTTCTCCTATCCTAACTGGAGCTAGTGGAATGTAAACTTCTTTGGGAAGGTAATATACATACACACACACACACACACACATATATAAATAAATAAATATATATATATATATACATAAATATATATATATATTTTATATACATATATATTGCCTAGCATCTAGCACAGGAACTTTGACCATAGTAGGCAATTAATTGTTAATGGACTGTTAAATTGGATAGGACCTTAAGGTCTATTTTAAGTAGAAATTCTATGATTTTAGGATGACTAGTTCATAGTCTCTTGTTTAAGGAAACTTCTGATGTACTTTTATGAACCTAAATCTACCTTCTATTACATTTTTTCCAGTCTAATTTGAAATGCAAATGAAAAATTTCTTTCTCAGAAATCCTATGGATTCACACTTTGAGTTCCTAGAATTTATCTGTAACTGTATTAGAGTTAGAATGAATGACCTCCCTTCCTGAGTGTGTTGATCCTTCCAAAAAACATGATCTACTATTGCTTAAAAAGTCATCAAACTTAAAACATTAAAAAGAATCAGTACTTTACTTCATCAATAGGTCTGAAATTATATACAATGCTTTCTCTTAAGATGAGGGATGTCTACAGTAAGGAATCATTACTCTTATTGTTTAAATATAACCTTGGATTAACTCACTTCTAGAAAGGTCAGCCCCTTGTTTAGAGGGAGAAAGATATGCATGCAGGTGTGGGTGGAACTTTGACTTCCAAACTGGCTTTCTTTGCCAGTTCTTTCAGTAAAATGTACCATTGTAAAGGAAATGTGCTGTTCTATCCCATCTGTTCTGTCTTCAGGGCTTTGGAGGAGGGCTTCCAGCTGATAAATGTCACTGGACTACTTTTATGTAAATAATGAAAACACCATGGAATGAACTGTTGTAGATGCATGCTTCACCCCTTAAAAAAACTTGCTCCTGGCTACTTGGCAGGTGAGCTCTGACAACTAGTTTCAATTCCCTGGGAGAACAGTAGGACAGGAAAGGTGAGAAAGATTTTACAGAAATGACAAAACCTGAGGGGCAGTCAGTACAGGGCATAGGAAAACGTAGGTGGTAGAGGACACCAGGGAAAGAATAATCTAATACCAATCAGATGTGCCCTTGGTCCCTCAGCTCTTTCAAGGTCTAACCCTGCTGTGCTCTCTGTCTTTGTCTGCTCTCTTCTCATTGTAACAGCAAGTTCTTGATTTTAATGTTACTGAACTAAGTCACTCTGGAAGAGGGTGCCCTAACTCCTTTTGAAGCCAAAGCACATCAAAATTTCTGTTGATTTTCTCACTATTTAATTTTTGGTAAGGCAATATGAGACCCAATTAGGAACCTTGGAAAAACAACTCATCTGTAAGTCTTGAGTCCGACTTCCTCCTCCACTTGTCCCTCCTGGTTTCCTTTCAGTTACTCCTCCAGTAGAAATAAGTCAAGATTGTCTCCCTTAGTCCTCCAATGTATCCTCAGTGTCCTGCAGCTCTTAATTGCCAATAAACATCCATAGTGTTTTCTTGACAAGTTGCCAAGCCTGACTAATGTTCATATTATCATAATCCTCTTTTTAAACTTGCTCTTTCCTAAATACCAAATTATTAGGTGAACTATTTATCCCCTGAATAGATGTTAGAGATGATAGAGAAAGGAGAGTCAGAAAGACAGAGACAGAGAAACGGGAGGGAAGAATGGAGGAAAGAAAGGAAGAATGAAAGGAGGAAGGAAGGAAGAAAGGAAGGAAGGAAGGAAGGAAGGAAGGAAGGAAGGAAGGAAGGAAGGGAAGGAGGGAGGGAAGGAGGTAGAAACAAAGGTATCTATTTTGTTATTGCAGATCACAAAAATGTAGTTGAACAAACAGCACACTACTCCCTCATATAATTTACTTCATATATACATACATATATATTTATATATATATGTGTGTGTGTGTGTATATATATATATA
This sequence comes from Petaurus breviceps papuanus, assembly GCF_028583685.1. Classification (NCBI taxonomy): domain Eukaryota; kingdom Metazoa; phylum Chordata; class Mammalia; order Diprotodontia; family Petauridae; genus Petaurus; species Petaurus breviceps. Next base: position 11,619,891 of record NW_027185698.1, read on the forward strand.
TATACCTTTGACTTTGCCTTTTAGTTTCAAATACTCATTGAATACTTTACTTAGCATTAGTATGCTATTTCAATCACTTTGGTGATGGTTCCCCAGCTTGCCTGCTGACTGTTCTTTGAAGAGACTTGAAAGAAAATAATGATAGAAGCTAATGGACACGCCTTAAAATATAATATGGCTGGCAAAACAAACCCTAAAATAAAGAGAATCTCCAGAACACAAAGAAAGTGAGTGTATTGATGCTTGTCTTCAATTATTGTGTTACAAGGCTTTCATTCCTTTGGAAGGACCTATTATTTTGCCACATAACGCAAAGTCACAGCAGGTATTGAGAGTGGTGGGTTGCTTGGAACTGCGTCTCAGCCAAACTCCAGAGTTTATTTAGACCAGCCAGGCTCCATGTGTTCTCTGAAACAAAGTCAACAGTTGCTATATCATCACTTCAAACCCTTTGTTGAATCTCATTGTTAATATCATGACATTCATTACTTAGGACTAAACCTTTCATTACACAGTTTGTCAAAGTCCTCCAGTAATATACTAGCTGCAAAAGAACAAGCAGAATTAGCTCCCAATTGAGAACTCTTAAATATATAACATAAGATTTTCAATGTGTTATTGTCACTATACAGTGACAGTTTTTCATTCATCAAAGTGCCACCACACATCTCTCTCTCTCTCTCTCTCTCTCTCTCTCACACACACACACACACTCACACACACATACAAACAGTATTTTAAAATATTCAAATTATGTTTTTTGTAAATAATGTTTTGAAACTATTTTTTTAACATCCCCTAATGCTTCAGGGAATTTTTCACTACTAGATTTAGAAAATGTGAAGGATCCATGTTTGGGTAAATATATTCACCTTTTCATTTTTTATTAGGAGTGGTGGGATATACAGTAGTCTTGAAATTTCCCCAAATTAGATTCAGAAAAAGATTCCTATTCAGACTGTTTGGGTAAATATAATTTTAGTATAATATAATGAACTTAAAAGGAGCAAAGCAGTAGAGAAATAATGTTCTTTTGAAGGAAGATTCATATTATTTGTGGAAGTTATTTAAAGCTATTTCTGCATAGCCTAGAGAGACATGGAAACCATCCATATCTTGGAACCTACTAACAATACTCTCAGCCAAGAAACTCAATGTTCTCACCTAGAGAATTTTAATTTTTTTTTCTCCAAGCTGATTTTCTTCTCCTTTCCTTGTTTCCTTTTTTTTCCTTTCTATTCCTTTTTTGTTTTTTCTTTTTCCTTTTCCGTCCCTTCCTTCTTCCTTACCTCCCTGCCTCCCTGCCTCACTTCCTCCCTCCCTCCCTAACTTCATTCATTTCTTCCTTCCTTCCTTCCTTCCTTCCTTCCTTCCTTC
>NW_027185698.1:11621367-11678856 GCF_028583685.1 Petaurus breviceps papuanus
CCTTCCTTCCTTCCTTCCTTCCTTCCTTCCTTCCTTCCTTCCTTTCTCTGTTTCATTTATTTTTTTCCTGGATACTGGTCACAATTGCTTTTATATTATATTTATTTACAAATATGTCTCTCTCCCTCACCTTCTCACTGAACCTCATAAAAGGAAAAACAAACATAGCTCAGTAAGACCAACCAAACCATCTATTGTATATAAAAGTTTATGACTATTATACACCTATAATTCTCTACCTCTTCAGCAAAAGGAGGAAAGTGCATTTTCTCAGTGTTTTTTTTCCCAGAGCAAAGTGGTTCACTGTACGTAAGCAATATTCAGTTTCATTTTATTTCCTTTTTATATTTAGACTGTTTGCTATCCTCTCTGCTATGACCCCAAACACCTCCTCCACAAATAAATTAATATTATCTTTGCTTATGGCAAGGGAATTGCAATTGAATCTCTTAAAACTCAACTCACCAGTTATTCTTTTTTTGTAGATCAGCAGTTCAATTTATTTATTTTAAAGAGTATTTCATTTTTTTCCCAAGTTAGATGTCAAGAAACTGTTTAACATTCATTTTTAAAAGATTTTGAGTGCCAATTTTTCTCATTACCTCCTTACCCTCCCCTCTTCTGAAAATGGTAGGCAGTTTGATATAGCTTATATATGTGCTATCATGTAAAAATATTTCCATTTTCCATCATAATTGTGAGAGAAGAAGCAGAACAAAAGAAAAAAAAGCATAAGAAAGAATAAAGTAAGTGAAAAAAATGCTTCAGTTTTTATCCAAAGTCCATCAGTTCTTTATCTGGATATAGATAACGTTTTCCTTCATAAGTCCAGAAGTACACACTGCCATGCTATGTATCAGTTACCCTAATGGAGTACCATAATGGTTAGGGGTTTAGCACATCTGCCAGGAAGGTTTACCTGGTTGTGGCCACTGCACATGTTACAACTTTTTGGAGCAGCATGTGAGAGTTGGATGAAGATGGATAGCAAAGGTGGATGAGCAGCCCTGAACAGGACTTGGCAAGCCCTCACACCAGAGGTGCTAATCCTCTCCATATAGTCCCCACCCCAACAAGATACTCTTCCCCAGATAGCCATCTCATATTTGGGGAGATATGTGTATGTATTTATATAAGGATACATGTGGATATGAGTGTGTAAAATTAAATGTAAACATGTATGAAGGCATGCATGTATCTTTCCTTTATTAGTTCCTTAAGGGAAGTGAGTATCATTGCTTCACTATTTGTTTTCTTAGAGCTTAGCACAGTGCTTGACACTTAAGTGCATATACACATAAGCTTTTCCCTCACTGATTTATTCCTTTATATCCTGCATCATCTTCACTCCTTGCTCATAATCTGTTCTATCTCTACTCACTTTCTCTAGAGATGATAGAATCTTGTGCAAGCCTCAGTCTCCTTCAACTCTCTCATTCATTTTGAATTATTTTAAAATATTCATTTTCTAAGTATTATCATCATCATCATCATCATCATTGTGTGGGACAGTAAAGACCCTCATCCATATTAAACTGAGAGTTTCTTAAGGAAGAAGGTAGTAAGGAGTTTATTATGATCTTGTGAGAAAGGGCATCCCTAATCTGATAAAGGGCCAGAAGGGAGAAGCACGCTACAGAAGGCACAGGCATGATCACATAGCCCTAAAGAGGGAATTCCACACCCTCCCAACTGACCCACCTTACTATTGGTTGGTAAGGGAAGCTCACAATTTTCATACTAGTGCCAACCAATCAGTGCAAAGCAATCTCAATCATTACCATAATTTTTACTAATGAGGCTCTAATTTTGTTAGATAACATACATAATACATGAGGTTCACTAAGCAAGCACATTAACAACCCCAGAATACTGAACCCCCATCAGTTCAACCTAGATGTGTCCTTATTTGGGCCTAAGTGTCCCAAGGACATTGTCTGCTTTCTAATTGGTCAAATCTACCTGCTGCTTCCAAGTCCTTTTATTCTATATTATTTCATTTTTAGTATTATCTAGGAGTTCTCTGGGAACTGGGAACCCAACTTCTTCCCAAGGCTACTGTCTGGTACTATTTATCAGTAGTCTTGTTTCAGCAATTCTTGTAGTTCTGTAGAAACTTAACACTTTGCTGCCTCTCACACTACCATTCCTTTTCCCCAAACTAAAAACACCTCTAATTTCATCTCAATAGTTAATCCAATCAATTTTATTAAAACCTAGTAGCTCTTACATTACCTTGAAATACGCAAAGCCTTCTATATATATAAATATGTGTGTATATATATATATATATATATATATATGGAAATGATATTGAACTTAATTACAAAGTATAAAGAAGAAATAAGAATCTAACAGGATGTTCAGAATGGGGAAACTTCACTGAAAGTTATCCCTCACAATCTTTATGATTGTCATCATCATCATCACCATAATTTCTGAGACTAGTTTTGTCTATCTTGTCTACATTGAAAGTCTATCTACCACTCCTGGGCCTGATCCTCATCAGTATAGAGGCCTTAATCAACTCCATTTTTCTGACCTTGTCCAGTTTACCCTCTTTGGGCAGCTTGGTGTAGTTCTAGACCAAGAGGTTCACCATTTGTGTCAGACCTAATGTTGAAACCTAACTGAGTTGGTATTATCATAGTTTAGAATTCTGGCACTCAGTGGATCCACTAGTAAAACTCTTACTTCCCCATTATCAAGGATTAGAGAGGTGTCTCACCATTCTAAGCCATCATTAATTCTTCCAATCAATCTTAATATTCCTGTGAAATTAGGGATAGATTAAACATAAAAACGGGCTTGCTTCTAAGAGGAAATGTTAATAGCATTTACATCCAGACCTTAAAGATTAAGTCACTTGTTTTACAGATAAGGAAATAAGACCCAGAGAGAAAGGTTTAGTAGTTTCTGAAGGTCACACAATACTCAGTCACAAAGAAATAATAAGAAACTCAGGTCTTCTGGCTTCAAATCCATTTCTTCATACAACAATGAAAACAGAATTTTTCATGGAAGTTGTTTGACCCCTATGCAAAATCACATATAAAATCTAAGGAGCAAACATAACTTTGACATAGGAAATCATAGGACTTATTAAATTGATCTTTGACAATAACCTTAAATCTACTCATAATATCTCAGATCATTCATGGTCAAGAAATACTCCTTCATATAAGTGAATTTACTACTGCTTATTCTGTATAGTGTGTAGAAATGATTCCAATGATTTCATTTCAAAACTATATAGTCACGCATCTTTGTTTGGGATGTGAATTTTACAATTCAGCTATTTCTGCTTCACAGGTATGCAAGTTTAGCAGATTGTCTTTGCCCCCCTGCAGTTTCTAATTATTACAGTTTAAATGATTTAAATTAAACTGTGGGCCTCACATGGCCCTAGGGAAAGAAGCAGTACACACTACCAACATTAGCATTCTAAGATATGTGAAGAGTTAGGAATCCCCTCCACGAAACTAGTGAGTAAATCATCATAATTAAAGAAAGTTGCTCTACAAATTGAAGGAAACTTTTCTTCCTTGATTTGTGAGCTCCAGAAAAACTTGAATAGCTTTGAGAAAGAATGGAACAGTTGTGGAAAAAAAAATGTCTATGAGAGATTTCTTTACCTCGGATTCCTTAACAGTAAAAATTTACATTTGAAATGGTTCCTTTAGCCCTAAAGTTTTAATTTTGTGTATCAACAAGTGTGATAAAGGAAAGGTCTTACAACAAGCCTTGCCCTATACTTTCAAATATACATAGAGGTTAAGTGCCTTGCCCTATACTTTCAAATATACATAGAGGTTAAGTGTGGAAGTGTGTGTTTGTGTGTGTGTGTGTGTGTGTGTGTTTCCTTATAAGGCTATGGAGTCTTCCTCTCCTTCTATGGCATATGTTACCATATAGCCCTCCAAATAGGAGACAGTCAATAGACATCAGGATGGGCTTCATTCTTTCCTCACTTGCCATTCTTCAGTACTTTAAAACATCATTCATACCTAATTAGTGTTCAAGCACTATGCTTAGCTCTGATAAAAGCAGTGACTCCTTAAGGAGCTTTCATTCTAATTGAGAAAAGGTACATGTATGCATACATGGTTACATAAATGTGTTTACACACTCATACAATTGTGGAAGCATGTGTATTCACATAGGTGCTTTTCTGCACACACCCACACCCACATAAAAGGCACAATTAGATGGCGTGGTGGGTACAGTGCTATGCCTGGAGTAAAGAAAGTTCAGCTTCCTGAGCTCAAATGTAGTCTTAGCCACTTACTAGCTCTGTGACCCTGGGCAGGTGTGTTTGCCTCAGTTTCCTCATCTATAAAATGCCCTGGAGAAGGAAATGGCAAATTACTAAAATATCATTTGCCAGCTGGGGAAAAAAAAAGTGTTTTGTTTTAGGACATTTCAGAACTGAAGCATTGAACCATAAGAAAACTCAAATATTGTAATTTATAATCCATAATGTGTAATACACATTCTATATCATATTATATGTAATTTATAATCTATAGTAAAGCAACCAGGAATGACTACCTATAGTTCTAGAAAGAAATCAGGATATTTTGGTAGAAAAAAAACTGGTAGCTATCCATCTGTAGTAATGGAAGCTTATTTAAAAATTGCCATAGGAAAGTTCACAAGAAATCTGTTGAAAGGCAGAAGAGAAAGAAGAGCAGGAAGAAACTATCCTTCTGACTGAATCCCGCCACTATGACTCACCTAGCTTCTCAACCTAGAATTTCCCTCAATGGGATTTTTTTTTCACCCTGAAACTTCACTACACCCTTGTAGACCACTTCTTCATTGGTCAGTTTCTGATGGGACATTGTCACCATAATCCTGCACAGGTACCATCTGCTTTTCTCTACTTTTTGTGTTGTCTTCACCCATTAGAATGTGAAGCCCTGAAGTGAAGGGACTATCTTTTTACCTCCATGTATTTTTACCTCCAACATTTATGACAGTGTATGATATTTTAGTTATCACTTATTAAGCATTTGTTGACTGATTGTTGACTGTCTTTGCTTTGAAATATCCATGGCAGGGCAACCAGTGCCTGTACATCTTTAAACCCACCCCAGCAATCATCAAATACATAATAAATAAACAAATGAATGAATGAATGAATGAATAAAGACTGAATATGCTAGGAAAAAGACTCCCTCTACTATGTACTATTCTATCTTTCAGTTTTCTTTGTTTTCATTTTGAAAATAATAATTCCAAATTTCACATTACTCTGGCTTATAATTTAAGGGGTCTATTTTAAGCATTTTTCTTTGCTTTCTTTGCCCTTCTCAACCTTCTCCAAATACTTCTATCTTGCCAAATTCATGTTAAAAGCTTCTTTGCCTCACTATCTCACTCTTTTTGTCTGATAACTGTCCTATAAACGTTAACAGTTATTTTGTTTGTTTGTTTAGTTTTTTTTTGTTTTATTTTTATGCATTTTGGACATGTGAGTGGAATTTAGAGAGGAAAATAAAGTGGAGTGCAACATTATGAGGTAGTATTCTGGATACCAGAAATTCCTTAATGCTCTTAGGGTTATTTTAATTGAATTTCCCTTTCCTAAGCCTCATTTCACCATGTTGGCTCTGACTGTGTCCTTTGATCAACTGTGGACGACATATTATTCTGTGCCTGTATCATTATTCTGTATTTAACACCCAGAGCATTGAAAAGAACCTTGTTTTTTTCCTCTTTGGAGAACAAGCTTTGGATAGTTGTATGATTAGGCTGGCTACTGAATACACCCAAATGAGAGTTCACCATAGGAAAGTTAAAATGGAGGTAGAAAAGCAAGATTGTTCCTATTAACTTAGATAATAGTAACGGTTTTGTTTCAAACTCCATTAGGTCAAAAGGTGATCAAATATTTAGTCACATAGCCTATGAAATAAGGAAAAACACAAACAGCCTCCATTTTCTGATACTTCTAGGTCATTATATATCTGGAGCTTATGCTACATTATGTCACGTCAGACTCAAACTAATTTCTTTCACATTGCTCACCTCAGTAAGACTGAAAAATCTGTTTTGGTTGTGTTTTGTTTTGTTTTCTGGGGCTTTTTGGAAGGGGGGAAGAGGGGAGAAAAATGCTATCTATGATAGGGGCTATATTATATATTAGTGCACTATGGTGGAGCTATGAATTGGTTCAAACCATTTTAGAAAGATAGTTAGAATAATATCCAATAAGTAGCTGGATCATAATTAAGTGTACTGAACCTGGAATAAGGAAGGCTTAAGTTCAGATTTGACCTCAGATATTTACTAACCATGGGACCCTGGGCAAATCATTTACCCACTACCTGCCTCACTTTCCGAAAACTGTAAAATGGTGAAAATAATAGTACCTGTCTCCTAGGGTTGTAAGAATCAAATAAAACAACAGTTGCAAATCACTAGCACAGTGCCTGACAAATAGTAAGTGCTATATAAATCCAAGTTATTATTATGATTGTGATTATTCAATGAAATTGTGCATATCCTTTGACCCAGTGACACTATTGCTGTTCATATAGCTTATAAAGTTCTAAGACAGAGGAAAAGGACATATGTGTTAGAAATGTTTATAGCAGACCTCTATATAATAGCAAAGTAGATGAAGGAAGATTGTTTCCCATCATTTGAAAACCAATTGGTCATCTGATGAACAAATTATGTTATATAAATGTAATGGGATATTTTGCATCATTACAAATGATGAATGAAATAGATACATTTAGAAAACCTGGAAAGACATTTATGCATAGTTTTAGAGTAAAATGAAAAAAATAAATTAGAGAACAGTTTATACATTGACTGCAATAATGTAAAGGAAAACAACTTTGAAAAAAATGTAAGAACTTTGATCAAAGCAAAAGCTAATCTTCATTTCAGAATTCTGATGATGGAGGGTGCTGCCTATCATTTGGTGGAGAAGTGATGAACTAGAGGTATAGAAGATGTACATTTTCAGAAAAAAAACCCATAACTGTTTGTTTTGATTGACCATTTCTGTCATAAGGAGAGTCATTAGTCATGTATAAGCTTGCTTGTTTGTTTTCCTATTAAAATGTAAGTTCTTGGAAGAAAGAGGATCTTTTTGCCTTTCTTTGTAGTCACAATGCTTAGCACAGTGCTTGGCACAATAAAGGTGCTCAATAAATCCTTATTTGCTTGAATTTATTTAGTGAGGAGATTTTTAAATATGTGGTCACATAGTAAGTTGTCACATATACATATGTGCATGCATATATATATATATACATATATATATATATATATATAAGAGAGAAGAAGAAAAGTGCAGAATGTGAAACAAAGTTCTTTTGTGTTAAGTTTAATAGACAATTAAAAACTATGTAACAGCTGTTCCGATTTCTTAAACACTCTTTCTGTTGTTCTTTGTATGTTGATATGTTCCTGTTTACTAAGTTCTTAGTAAAAAGGACAAGTTAAAATGATTCTAACAGGAAATGGGTAGTCTTGTAACAAAATGGAGGCTAAATGGATGAACAGCCCAGGTACTAAAATGTTGACTGAACATTAATGACCAGAGGAAGGCCTCAGTGCTTAGTCTCAATGGTGAACTAATGACAATATTTGGACAGGCATCAAAAAGAATGATGAGTCTTAGAAGTGTGGCAATCTGCAGCAATGGTGAGAAGAACCAAATGTACTATATTATATCATAAATCCATTGAAATTTTGGAGTATGTGAATTTGGAGATTCAGCAAAGTAGTTTATTGAACAGAGGACTGGACCCTGTTATTAAAGCCTCTGACTCTTACTAGTTTTATAACTAGTTAGGTCACTTAACCTCTCTATGCCTCAATTGCATCATGTGTAAAAATAGAGATGATGATACCATGTAATTCCCAGTGTGGTTGTGAGGATCAAATGAGATAATATCTGTAAAGTGCTTTGTCAGTCTAAAAGTGAATTATAATTTTTAGCTATCATTGTGTGAACAGTTCTATTTCCCTCCTTAGATGAAGTAAAAGAAGGGAAGGGTGTTGGCCTATCAAAGGAAAAGAATAAAGACACAATGAACATGCTAATGTGTCATTTATAAGGAAGAGAAGGGCTTTTTCCTAGGATGAAGTATCTCTTTATGGACAGATGTCAGGATTTGCTACATATGAAGCTAGGAGCACGAGGAAGAATTGATCAATTGTGATAAATGGGCAGCAAAATCCATTAAACTCGTTGCTCATCAATGAGACCAAGATAATTTGAATACTGGCTAAGGTCACACAAGGAATAATTTCTGTACTAGAGGTAACGTTTTAAACTAGAAGAAAGGGGAAAGGAATAAGTATTTATAAAGCACCTGCTTTGTTCCAGGCACGGCACTGTGCCTTGGTGGTAGCGTCAGTCCTCCTTCATTTTGGAAATACATAAAGAGGCTTTTGCCTTGACTTAAAAGTAAATTGGATAAGGCAGGATTGTGCAAAGTCATCAGCCTCACTCTCTCCTTCAGAGTTATTGGAGTCCAGTGACAAGCTATAGGTCAGGACAACTAGTGATTGCCAGTGCGTTATCCATATATTATTTCATTTGATCATCACAACAACCCTACAAAGTAGGTGGCAAGCAGAGATTGAGTCAGTTCTCCTGGATGACACAGGTATAGGCACTAAGTTGCTACTTAATAAATGCTCTACTTTCCCAATCCCCACTTCATCAAGTTCCTCTATGTGTTCTTGTCCTTTGCTTGATACTGGAAAATGTGCTAGAAAAATATTTAAATTTGTTTTTCATATAAATTAATGGTGAGACATGATGTTATACTGTCTGCTTGAATAAACATTGTATTTTATCTGTTTAAAATTACTTATATAATTTACATAATGTCTATAAATTTTACAATTCTGAACATGTGAAATTTTCTCCTATTAGAAAAGTTTTGGGGATGAAAATTGACTTAAAAAATGCAATTCACAATAGAAAGGGCTGCAATTCAATGCAAGTTCTGTAATAAAAAAAAGAATTCATATATTTAAGAAATGTTTAAATTGTCTATTAGGCTATAACTAGTAAGGTGTTTTGTTGTTTGTTTTTAAATTTTAAATTTCAAAATCCATATAACAAGATTTCATATTTTCAGGTACAGTTTAATATTTATCACATTCCTACAACTTCCTAGGAATATGCCATAATAGATGCATTTCTCATCTCTAAGGGGTTAACCTACTAATAGTATGAGAAAGCATGTCACAGAAAATGGGAATATCATAGCTATATAGCTGGTTTAAGATTTTTCCAGAGAAAAACTGAAGTTTCCCAATATTTCCAGAGAAAAATTGGGAAAGTTCATATTTATGAAGCAGAAGTTTACTATTTCATGGATCTGCAGTTGCACTGATATTAGTTGATGGAGTTTTGCTGAGGAAATCCAGCCTAGAAGCAGGAAGAAAGGTTACATAGCAGATAGAACTTTGGAACTGAATCAGGAAAACCTGGGTTCATGTGTCAGCATTTACTAGCTTTGGGACTTTGGGCAAGTCACTTAACCTGTCTCTGCCTCAGTTTCATCAACTGTTTCCTCTTCTGTAAAAAGAGAATAATAGTAGCACATACCTCTCAGGTTTATTATGAGGATCAAATGAAATTGTATTTGTAAAGCTCCTCTATAAATCTGAAAATTCTTTAGGAATGCTACCTGTTATTGTTATTATGAGGTCTGGAACTGATTGTATTGAAAATTTAGTCCTTTTTTATTACAGTTGAGAAAAAAATGGGCTCAAAGAGGTTAAATTGCATGTCCAAGGTCATACAGGTATTCCATAGCAGGAGTACAAGTCAACCCTCGTTCCTTTGACTCCCCATCTAATGTATTTTGCATTTTACTTCTCTGCTTCTTTTTTATATTCTTAGCAAAATAGGGATATTATAGATATAGTAAAGTGCTTATGATCAGAGAAAGAACTTCTATACAGAAAGGCTTTGAATGCTCTAATCTGCTATAGTTCTTTGGGGAAATAACTGCTTTTCACCTACTACAAGTCATTCTGTGCTTTTTATATTGAACCTTGTTTTGCAGTGCCCAGTAAGTGAAATGATATTTATATATTCTAAAGTGCCTCAGTGGGAAGGGGGGAAAACACATACAAAAAGCTTGTCATTTAGAAGGTTTCACTGTATTGTGTTTTTCACTTTCAAAATGTAATTGAGTTCCATGAGGGATTTGGCATATGTTCAGAATGCAATAAAAATCATTAATGAGTTAGACTATTCAGGATTGGTATTTATTGAAAAACCTGTTTCCTGCAGAGCTGCTGAAATGAACAAACCCTTGTTTGGAAGATGTCTGCCATGTGGTACTTCACTGTACAAAGAAGGACGTCATATTTTTTTAATTGAAAAGTATACAGAAGAACACAATAGAAGACACTTAAGCATACATAAGAGAACAAAGGGAAATTTTATTGTTTTGGGTGAGTAAAAATGATCAATATTATCAACTTAATGGCTTTAGTGATGAAAAGATTATTTTAAATGAATTGCTGCAATTAGATCAAGCTATGTGTGATTCAAGCTCATTCAGAGAGACACTATCCAAATTGAATTTTGATCTTTATGAATGGTACACCTTCAAGATTAGAATGCAGTGTATCAAGAAGGACATATCCAAGGATCTAGTCAGGAGAGCCAGGTTCAAGCCTCGGTTTCATAATTTTTTTAATGTAGAAAGTGTGCTCTGATTCCATTTTCTCAATGTCAGACAGGGGTATCTTTTACTAACTCCACTGGCTTATGGCCCCAGTGGCTGTGTTCCCCTCATTTTAGGGAGTGAGAAAGTGGCATCCCAGTTCCATTTAACCATTCAACATATAAGGAAAACTTATGGCATCTGTACTTGTGCCAGATACCCATTATATGTACATGTATGACTTTGAACAAATGATTTATTTCTTTGAGTTTTGCCTTCCTTATTTATAAAATCAAGAATTTGTGTAGGGCATCTATAGATATTTATTTAGTTATCAGATTGGGACTGTCATTTCATCAGAGTAGATAAATATTATAGGCATTATTTCCCCCATTTTACATAACCAGTAACTATCAAAGTTCAGGATTCAAAACTAGGTCCTAAATTCATATGCTCCTCCACACTTTTTCAATGATACTATGCTGCTGCTTCTCATTAAATGAAATCTGTATTGCTTTTCATATTTTATGAACCCAGCTGCTATTAGGGGAATTAGGATCCATGTTCTCTCTTCATTCTGTAGAAAAAAATGCTTTCCCCTGCATTACCCTTCACTCCAAAGTCTCTCCTAGGGGTTATATGCCTTGACCTCTGTAAACTCGGAATGTGAGTGTGTCTCATTCAGGAAGATAACAATGTTGGGGTTTAACTAGGCTGGTGCTGCAGAAATAGACTTCAGAGATATACTTTGTTTATGAACCACCTTCTTATGCCCTCTCTTTGTCACATGGTCCCATTTCTTCTCTGTCACATTCTTTTCCTAAGGAAGTGGTGAAGAAGGTAAGAAGAAATACACACCCACATCCACAAACAGATATACACACAAATAAAATTCATAGTCGTACCTCACCAGAACTGAGTGTTTTACTTATTGTATGACAGAACAGGGGGAGAATTGATTATCATATTAGACAATGAGACCAACTTTATATTTTCACCGCAACAGTAAATATATGATACAATATAACTAATATATTGTAATGTAACAATACTATAGGGCAAGATCACATGAATTTATAAGTCTATATACACATTTAATATTGTGTTGTGTAAAAACAAAACAAAACAACAGCAATAACAAAAATCAAGACATAGCTGTCTAGACTGCAGACTGATGATTGGGAACTATCTTGTGAGGGCTTTAAATGCCGAAGAGTGGAGTTTGTATTTGGCTTTAGAATGTACTGATATCAAAAGATCATGGCACACAGCACAATGATACATATTAGTAAGATTTATTATACTAAAGAGAAGATATGAGGTAAAATGTACAAGCTGGATAAAGAAGAAGAGAGAAAGAAAAGAATAAAGACCATGAATAAAGAGGGAAATGCTAGAAAATAAAGGATCCTAAGGATATGGACACTCTAGGATCAAATTTAAAAATATTGTAGCAGAACGTAATTAGACTTGAATGGAAGGCAGTTGCAATGAGAGAGACAAAATTTGAGTTAGTTCATCAGAGAAAGTATGAAATCACAGGCACCAAGTAAGTTCCAAATAAAATTAGTTAATAGGAGAAAGTGCACACTGGTATACTCAAAATAACTCAGTCATCATTTAAAAAATATTGGCCAGTATTCAATACCTTTCCTTAAATTTGTTTGCAATGGAAAGGGTCAAATCAAAATTAAGCAGGCTTTTTTCCTTTAGAGTTTGGATTGATTTTGGACCATTTGACTTTTTTAAAGGAAAATCTTGTGAGTCTCATTTTTAAGCAAAATGAAACAGATTTTATTTTGTACCTCATTACAATTTTCTGTGTTAATGAGATTTTTCCTTTTAAATTTCATTTACTGTCATTATGCTGTCTATAAAAAGTCTATTTGATTGTCTATGCTGGGTTCTACAAAATTATTTAAATATCTGTTTCAGTAGAATAATGGGTACATATGTGGGTAACTTGGGTACCCACAAATGAACTCAAGGACAAGAGTAATCTTTGGACCCACTCTCAATTACTAGGATTTGAGTTAATGTTTTTTTGGTTTTGCTTACTTTTTAATTTTAATTTCCTGTGAATAGAAAATTTCAGCTTGTATTTATGACTTTCTATTAAGACTTTGCTCTATTAAGGTCAAAGTTTGGATCATGCTTATCCCCACAAAGATTCTTTCCTGAGAATATTTAAATTTAGCTATATAAGAAAAGTCCCTCAGTCCTTGGGCAAACATACAGGCTAAAGAAATATGGATTATAGGAGAGGGTTTATTTAAAATGAGAAAGCATGGATTTTAGTGGAAAGAAAATTTTACTTGAGTTCAGGAAAGCTCTGCTTAGTTGACATTTCTTGACCATGAGGAAGTCATCTCTCATCTTTATCTCCTTCAACTGCACTGTCTTTTGAGGATTGAATGAAAATATACACACATGTCTTTGTTATATAATATATGCATATATTACACTATATAGTATATATGTCACGTACATGCACAGGTATATATATATATGTGTGTGTGTGTGTGTATGTACTATGTATGTATAAATATATATGTGTGTGTTTATGTTTGTTTCAATATATCTCATAGGAAATCTTAAATCCATATACAAACGTATGATCCAACAACAAATGTGAAGAAATCACCCTGAAGTCCAAGAATAACTCATCTTCACCTGTAGTAGGCCTCTTATTCTTCTTCTTATACAGTTTTGAAAGTGAGAATTACACAGATTGTTTCCAGTCTCTCTCCCCAAGTGAAAAGATTTTGAGTTGCCAGGGATACAAGAAATTATGCCATTCCAAGCAAGAGAAAATATAGGTCTTGTTTCTTTATATCATGGATCTCTGTTGCTTTTGCCTGTCTTTCCCTTCAAGTCTCTGTCTGGGGATCAACTCTTTTCTCCTTCCATATAGTTAATTCTTTATCAGTCTTTATCAATGTATTAATTCTCTGTCCATATCCTACTCTGTGGTAGCCATGGCAGGAGTGTGTATGTTTGTGTTTGTGTGTGTATTCGTTTATATCTGGGTTTATGTGATACTGGTGCCAGTTTTTCCATACACATGAGTCCATGTCCACTTGTCATCTCTTTCTCCCTTGTCAGAGTCAGACATATTTATTCTAAGCTTTCACAGAATAATTTTATAGATGCCCAAGGGAATAGCTCCTGTGTGTAAATATATTATTAATTTTAGTCAGCACTAGATGGAAGACCTTATCAGTGGGACAGTGAGGATTCATGACATAGGAAACTGATTCATTTCCTAAGGATTTCACACCTTGTTGAGAAGATAGAAAAGGGAAGAGCAGTTTGCTCTTTGAGGGCAAGCTTAGGAACACCTGCTACACATGTAAGACATGTCCCATTGACTCCTTGCCATTAGAATGATGTATGCCCTATGGGCATAATGTTGGGTAGCTAAAAATAAGTGCATAATGGCATGTTTCAATTTTGAAAATAATTCCTCTAGGATTTCATATTTGTATTAATAGATCAGGTTGACTGGACTAAGTTGTTATGTTTTTGGAGTACAGTGATCTATATTCAAATATATGACTTGCAATTAAGCTTAAGACATTTATGCTAGCCTAACAAAACCACCATCGAACCTGTTTCCTTGAAATGGAGCAGAAGTCTGAACTTGCAGAATCTAACAATTAAACATAATAGTGCCAATAAAGTGAATGGGAGACTGGAGAAGCATATTACCTAAGAATAACACATGACAGGAAATAAATTATGTTGCACTAACTCATGCTTGATGTGTTAAGCAAGTGGCACCATGCCAACTCTGCAACCTTGGGTGCCTCTGAATGGAGTCTGCCTTCTACAGTTTGCTGATTTCACTAGCTTGAAAATTTAAAGGCATGCTGGAGCCCTTATTCCCACAAATGACTCCCCTGAGCACACTGTGCCATAGAAAAAGCATGGAAAATGAGTTTCCTCCCTGCTTCCTATATAAGAATGATGAATCTAGTGGGAAGAGAAGTAAGGAAGGTAAAGAGATGTGGGAAGTGATCTCACACCCTCCCTGCTCTTTAGTGTTTTTACAAGGAACTCTGGGGAATATGTTGGTAGAAACTCCAAAGTGCCTTTATGCTTTAAATCCATGGGGATTGCTGAATGCATTTGAGGTCTGATAATGAGAATATACTTTCATCTCCTTGTGTCATTTGAGCAAAGGCTTTAGAACATCTTTTGCTGGCTCTAAGTGCCAAGACCATTGCTATGGATGGTAGATGAGGCCTCGAGAGCATGAACAAATTCAATGATGCTCAGGGACTGTGAACAATGTCACTGACAGGCAAGCATGAAAAAGGCACTATTAGAGGAAAGAAATTGAAAAATGTTAGAAGCAGGAAATATATGAACTTAGTCTTTAGAAAAACAGTTTCTCAAAAAAGAATGAAGAAAAATGTCAAGATATCAAAAGAAAATGGAAAGTAGAAGGAAGGAAAAAAAAGAGGAAAAAACTTTTTAAATGGTACTGATACAAGTTTTGCCACAGTTTTTGTTCCCAACAAAAAAGTATATGTGTTGTTCTATTTAATTTGTTTTGCACTCTGCTGTCCTTCATGGATATGTTGAATGTTCATTTAGTCATTTTCTGGTTTAAAAAAATATTGTAGCATAAGTACTGTATATGTTGTACTAGTATAAAATCAAAACAAATGAACAAAAAAGAAAAAAAAAGTTCTTGTGGAAAGTTATCCTTCAGATTTTGCTAATATTTTTCTTTTTTAATTCTTTTTGGTTTGAAACAATATACACACCCTAACAAACTCACAGAAAGCCCCCTTTCTTCCCACGCACAAAACAATAAACAAATGTACCTAATTAAGTGATTCTTACTAATAGTACAAGCCATTTTCCTTTGTTGTAATTCACTGATCTTTAATGTAAAGGAAAAAGGTAAGTTACAGTATTGATCATTTGGTACCAACATTGGCATTGTATTTCACCCTGGGTAAGTCAATTAATAATAATTTGCCTCATTTTCCCAAATATAAAGAATAATAGCACCTAACTTCCAGGGTTGTTGAAACTATCAGATGAAATATTTGTAAAGAGCCGAGTACAATGCTTGAAATATATTAAATGCCTTGTAAGTATGGATTCTTTCCATTCACTATACATCATTTCACATAATACCCCTGTGCTGTTATTGTCAGTTTCACCATATTTTTAGCTTTTTTTTACTTTCTGTTTATGTGTTTTGTTTCCTTACCATTCATTATGGATTCCTATTCTTATATTTGCTATTGGTAATTTATCTCATTTATTAATATTTATGACAAAGTGTTATAGATTTATTAGGTTGTTTTAATACTCAGTTATATGAAATTGCTCCTTATTTTGCTGGTCAATTTGATAGTCCTTTGCTTTAAATTTTATTTATCTTTCTTTGATTTTGAAAAATGCAGATTTTGCACTTTTGCAGAAGTATTAGATTGTTGGTTCCCTAAATATTAAAATTGAATGCTCAATTCAGTCCTCATCTTTCTTTATCTTTCACCTATATTTCATTAGATACATTTTCCTCGAAACTGATATTAGTTCTTCCCAGTTTATTTTGTTTTGTCTCACTCTTCTATTTTAATTTAATTAATTTCTCACATATTAGAGCTACAAGAATTTAGTCTCCATTTTTATCTTTGGGGATTTTTTGAATTTTACTAGTCAGCAGTGAGTTTTTACCTTATTTGTAATGCATCATGCATCCCCTGGCATTATCCCTGAAGTATTTCCAGGAACATTGATATTCAGTCATTCTATTTCATTGAGTTTTTTTTTTTTTTTCTGGGAGGTCAGTGATTCTCAGATGGTCATTCCAATTTCAGTATTTAATTCAACTCACAATTTCAGTATTTAATTCAACTCACTTCTGTTTATAAGTATCACAAATATTCTTACTATATTTTTATTCTTTAATTATGCTCATGTTTATTGTTTCTTCTCTAAATTAATGAATTCCATATCTGAAATATATTCAAATATCAAAATTCCTACCATTGATTCTAAATGATTAATATTTTTCCATTTTAAATTAATTAGATCTTTCTTAGATCACTCTTTGTTAATTTTATTTAGCTTTTTAGCCAGTTTATAATTTAAATTCAAATCTCTGATGCTTTTTTATAATTGTATTAGTCCTTTCTTCTGGATATTTCTCTTTTCTTAAACTCCACAGAATTCATTCATTTTATTATGGGTTCTTTTTGTTTTCATCTGTGTTTGTTTTTTTTCTGTGATTTTTTTTTTGCATGGATGTGTTTTCTTTACACTCCTATTTTGATTTTTATATTTCACTTTGTTTTCAGTGATTAAAGATAACTGGACTGAGAAATGTACACTTAGCCATCTTTTCAGAAGTCCTGTGATTAATATTTCTAATCCAAACACATGTAGCCACCAATGCCCTTTACCTTCTCTACTGCTAAGTTTTGATGTGCAAACAGTTGTATTTATAAGGTGAGAAGAGATGTACATCACAAATATATACTTTACTTTGATTGTTTCTTGCTATTCTACTTTTAGGTAAATATTAACTTGTTCTATTAGCCTACTTGACAAAAAAAAAGAAAAAAGAACTATGACTATTCCATTTTTAACCCTGAAGTACCATAAAAATAAAGTTTTACTAGACAACTCAACATTTAAGCAAAAATATTGGTCCTAAAAATTTTTAAATATATTGTCATGCAAAGTATTTACCTACTAAGGACCAGAGATTAATTTCTATATATTTTATAGAATACCTCCTCCGTTCTATAGAGCCTATTGCTAAGCTTTTACTTCTAAATATATATTGACTTAACACAATATGTCTATATATTTATATATCTATCTATATACACATATAAACATATATATTTATGTGTGTATATATGTGCATATATACATATTTTACTTAAACCCAATCGTTGTGATTCATATTTAGAATAACATCATTTGAGGTACTGGTATGTAAAGTTCTTTTGTCAATCATCATCTTTCTTGACATCTCTACAATATTTGATATTGTTGGACACCCTCTAGTCTTGGATTCTTTTACCTTTCTGGGTTTTTATGATAATTTTCTCTCTTGGTTCTTTTGCCACTTTTGACTCCTTCTCGGTCTCTTTTGGAGGACTATTATTTATAGCACCACTTCTTTCTACAGTTAAATACCAGTTTTCTTGTGCTCTCTTAACTTTTCTCTGCAATCCCAGTTTGTAAACTCATTGTCTAAATGAGTTTAACTATCATCTTTTTGAAGACAATTTTCGATTATGTCCTTTTCCACATATGCACCAATATATGTATCTGCTTTTATATTAATATGAGTATCTTTATCTCTGTTCACATCTCAATGTTCTTTGAGGACTCCTATAGATACAGATATATAGATATAGAGGATATAAATAGATATATACATAGATATTCTGCCTTAGTCTCTTATTATGATTCATTCCCATCTCAACAACTGTCTATTGAACATTTCAAACTGGATACCCCATATAAGGAGCGGGGAATCTGAAGCCTCAATACTACATGTGGTCTTCTAGGTTCTTGGGTATGGCCTTTTTACTGAGTACAACTTTTATAGAACAAATTCTTGTTTTAAGGGTATTTGCTCTGTGAAATTTGGTTTCAGCCAAATGGCCACACTTGAGAAGCTAGAAAGCCACATGTGACCTCGAGGCCACAGTTTCCCCATTCCTGCCATAGGCATTTCAACTTCAAATTGCAAAAACAAAATGCATTATCTTTCCCCCAAGACATACTCTTTTCTGAACTTCCCTATTATTATCCAGAGCAGCATCGTTTTTCCAGTCACCCAGGTTCACATTACTAATGTCATGTTTTGTCTATTAACCCTCCCCAATGACACATTCATCAATTGACAAATACTATTTTTCTACCTACACAACATTTCTCACATTCATTCCTTTCTCTCTTTTGACACAGAAACCACACAAGTTTATATTCTGATCACGTCTTATTCTAATAATTGTAGAGGCCTCTTTATTGGTCTTCATACCTCAAAACTCTCTTTAATCCATGTTCCACAGAGTTACCAAAGTGATTTTCTTACAGAGCAGATCTATTTATGTCATTCTCCTTAATTCAATTAATTTGGAGGCTCCCTAGTTACCTATCTAGCAAACAACAATTCCTCTATTTGGTAGTCAAAATTCTTCAAAATCTTTACGCAATTTTTGGGGGGAGCTTTATTACATACATAGAGCCCTTTTCATGTACCCTGTAGACAAGTCAACCTGACTTTCTTATAGTTCCTCACACGAGATATTCTGTTTCTGTACCTTTATACTGACATTTGTCCATGTGTGGAATGTACTTCCTCTTCACCTCTGCCTCTTAAAATCCCTTGTTTCCCTCAAAACAGCTTAACTGTCACCTTCTATATGAGTCCTTTCCTGACCACCCCAGATGTTACTGCCTACCCAACCACTTTGTATCCCTTTTGTATTTTTTCTTATGTGTATGTTCATGCTTTTTCTCATCCTAAAGAACATCACTTCTTTGAGAATAGGTTCAAATTCATTTTTTGGCCTGTTGACTTAATTTTGAGCTTTGAGAAAGGCTATCTGAAAAGATATATTGTGACCAAAAATCTTTTCCATAACTGTACAGCAGAGATTTTTAACCTTGACTTCACAGACCACCTTCTACTCCCCTAAAACTGTCACTGGATAGGCTTCCAATGGTCCATTAATTTGTTTGGGTAAGAAATTCATCCTTATTTTCTTTTTTTTTTTTTTAAGCAATCGGGGTTAAGTAACTTGCTCAAGGTTACACGGCCAGTTATTTCTGGGTGTGGTGCTGAGTGTCTGAGCCCGGGATTCAATCTCCAGGTCGTCCCAACACTGGAGCTGGTACTCTTACTCGCTGAGCCACCTGGCCACCCCTTCATCCTTATTTTCACTACCTACACCCTGAAATTTAATATTTTCTTTCAATTACTAAGCAACAAAATATTATCCTGAGGTATCCATAGGCTTTACCAGACTGCGGTACATGAAGGATGATTCACATGTGTTTATTTTCAAATGTTATCCATAGAAATCATAGAGAAGGGAAGAACTATTTAAAAATACATAAGCTTATTGATTTAGAAACAGAAGAAATCTAATAAATTATCTAAACTGATTCCCTCATTTTACAGATAAGAATTCTGAAGCACAGAGAGATGAAGGATTTTTTTCCCCACTTCAGGGCAGGACCTTAGCTGATCTCCTTGCTACTTCAGGTTCAGTGTTGGAATGAAGTGAGACAATCTCCAGTCAGTGAAAAGTTGAGAAAAAGTGGTTGTTTTGCCTTAAGCTAGCAAGGACAGGCAATAAGGATATAGTATCGCTTTACTTCTATAGATGGCTCTCCCACCACTATCAAATTCACATAGGATTCATTTTACCTTACAGATAAAAAACTTTGCCCAGCTAATGATTGGCTCATGTCTCCTCATGACCCAGCTTCCTGATCATTCGAGGGTATTAAAAGTGCAACTCACATGGAAATTAGGTTGATACCCCAAATGACATGCAATCCACTTTACTCTGTGTACTCTATAAGGGCAAATGTCCAGTTTTATACAATGCAGAAAGTGAATTCTGTAAACTAGAAAATATAAATTAAGCTTGACAGAAATCTCTAGGAATGAACTAATGAATTCTTTATAAAACAGTTGAGTGATAATCATTTAGGAAAATGAAGTAATCCCCTAGAGTCAGCATGGTTTTACTAATGAGCTAAGCTAAATTAACTTCATTTCCTTTTTTGATAACCATCCCTAAATTGGTAAGTAAAGAAAACATCAAAGCATAAAATATCTTCAGTGGACCAAGGTGAGTTGACAAAATCTCCCATGATATACTTCCAGACAAGATGCAGAAATTTTGGATGAATGGAAGAACAATTAGCTTTACTGTTGTTAGCTGAACAGTCATAACCAAAATGGGTTGATAAATTGATTCTCAGAAGGGGATCTCTGATGTTTTGACACATCATTCTTATTCCCAGGCCTATCATTTTCTTCTTTATTTTTGTCTTTGTAGGATTTTTTTTTAAATACATGGGCAGCTGAAATGACCAGGACACATCAAGAGTCCTGTGGGAGGCCAGTGGTGAGGGCTACAGGCAAATGTGTAATGGTATACTTAGAACAGTTCAAGTGCCAGCAGGGCTCCTTAGTAGGTGCTGGTGGATCCTACATGGGCAGAGGTCCCCCCATACCCAACCTACATCCAAGCCTGGGGAGACTTCTACAGTGCCCTAAGGCCCAAACGGGTGGAGGTTGAGTAGAGCCATACAGCTGGGAGGGATCAATTGCTTAGACACAGGCTGGGATTGGGGGCCTCCCTTGATGATAAGGGGGCTGGGAAGAGGGTGTCCAGTCATTTGAAATCTCTGGTTCAGGAGTGATCTCTTCCCTTATTCTTATGGGTGATGAATTATTCCTGCCTTGTTTGCTTCCCGGGTCAGATTGTCTGCTGTGTCCAGGGCTCATCCTCTCAAGTCAGTCACCAGGCTGTCTGTGAAAGCCTGGTACCTCAGGAAGATGAAGCAGATCAGGAGATGGTACAGGATCTGGGAGGCGCCACTGGAAGCATGCATCATAGCAAGAAGGCACACTTTCCTGCATAGTAGAAGGAGACCCAGAAAAGGAAGATTAGAGAAAAACTCGATCAGGCCAAACATGCTATATACCACCCAGTAGGTTAGCCAGATGGTATTATCATCTTTGTTGGGGCTTTGAATGGCCTTGAAGGAGGCTTTTACTGGATAATGAAACCAACAAGATTACACAGCAGGGAGGCACCATTGCCAAAAATGAGACAGAGGGCCAGGAAAGCAATGGAACATGTAGTCAGGTAGGCCTATCCTTTTCTATATTTATATCAAAAGCGTGAATGAGAACACAGAAGACAAACAAGATTTTGCTGATGGTACAGGTTTATTCTCTCTCAGCTAGATCTAAGTCAATAACTTTTTGAAACAGCCTGGTTTTGTTTCTAAGTGTAGTGAATTTAAATTGGTTTGAAATAATATTGTGGCCCTCTAACCACCTGAAATCTATAGCTTTTATTTTTTTTAATTATATTTTATGTTTATTTTTAGTTTACATCATTCATTTCCACAAGATTTTGAGTTACAAATTTTCTGCCTGTCTTTCCCCTACCCACCACCCCAAAACAGTGATACCACTGTATGCTCCCTCCCCCAATCTGCTCTCTCCTATATCCTCCCCCATTCCCCCACCAGCTTGCCAGTAGGGCAAGATGAATTTCTATACCCCAGAACCTATATGTCTTATTTCCCAGTTGCATGTAAATATATATATATATATATATATATATATATATATACATATATATGGATATATTAAACATTTGATTCAAAACTTTGAATTCCAGATTCTTTCCCTTCCTCCCTAATCACCCACCCTTACTGGGAAGATAGGAAATTCAATATAGGTTGTACACATGTAGATATGCAAAACAATTCCTAGTCGATATAATGTGAAAGACTGACTATATTTCCCTCCATGCTATCCTGCCCTCCACTTGTTCTATTATCTACTTTGACCCTGCCCCTTTTCAGAAGTGTGTGCTTCTAACTTCCCACCTCCCAACTTGCCCTCCCCTCCACCATCCCCACTCTCATTCCCTTCCCCCCGACTCTGCTGTAGGGTGAGATACCCTAATAAGTGAGTATGTCATTCACTCCCTAAGCCAAATTCAATGAGTGTAAAGTTGACTCATTTCCTTATGCCTTCCCATTCTTCCCTTCCATTGTAACAGTTTTCCCTTAACACTTCTATATGAGATAATTTACTCCATTCTGTCTCTCCCCATCTCCTCTCATTATATTTCTCTCTCACCTCTCAATTTCACCTCATAATTATCATCCCTTCTTATTCAATTGGTCTTGTGCCCTCTTTCTATGTATAACTGTACACATACATACATACACTCACATATGTATTCAAATGCCCATATACACTCCTATATAGAATATATATGTATGTATACATATATATATATATATATACATTTATATTCCCTTCAACTATTCTCATACTGAGAAAAGTTTAGTAAATTACAATTATCATATATCCATATATATAGTTCAACATTGATAAGTCCCTTATGATTTCTTTTCCCTATTTGCCTTCTCATGCTTCTTTTGCTTCTTATGTCTGAATGTCAAATTTTCTATTCAACTCTGTTTTTCTTCATCAAGAATGCTTGAAAGTCCTTTATTCCACTGAATGACCATATTTTTCCCTGAAACATGATAATCAGTTTTTCTGGTTAGGTGATTCTTGGTTTTAATCCCAGCTCCTTTGACCATCATATTCCAAGCACTTTGATCCTTCAGTGTAGAAGCTGCCAGATATTGGGTTATTCTGATATTCTGAATATGTGTGTCCACAATATTCAAATTGTTTCTTCCTGGCTGTTATATTTTTTCCTTGATCTGTGAACTCTGGAACTTGCCTATAATATTCTTAGGAGTTTTTTTGGGGGGATCTTTTTCAAGAGGTGATCTGTGGATTCTATCAACCTCTATTTTGCCCTCTGATACTAAAACATCAGGTCAATTTTCCTTGAGAATTTCTTGAAGGATGATATCTAGGTTCTTTTTTTGATCAAGACTCTCAGGTAGTCCAATAATTTTTTTTAATCATCTCTCCTGAATCTATTTTCCAGCTCAGTGGTTTTTCCAATGAGATATTTCACATTGCCTTCTATTTTTTTCATTTGTTTGTATCTGTTTAATAGTATCTTGATTTCTCATAGTCACTAGCTTCCATTTGTTCCAATCTAATTCTGAAGGAATGATTCTCTTCAGTGAGCTTTTCAGATTCTTATTCCATCAGGCAAATTTGGCTTTTTAAGGCCTTCTTTTCCTTATTGTCTTATTGAGCCTCTTTTGCCATTTGAGTTAGTCTATTTTTAAGGTGTTATTTTCTTCAGTAAGGGTGTTGACTATTTTTCCTGATTTTCTTGCATCATTCTCATTTCTATTCCAAATTTTTCCTCCACTTCCCTTACTTAGTTTTCAAAATCTTTCTTAAGTTCCTCTATGGCCTGTAACCAATTCATATTTTTCTTGGAAGCTTTTGATGCAGGTGTTCTGACTTCGTTGTCTTCCTCCTGTTCTATGGTTTGACTTTTTTTGTCTTCAAAAAAGATCTCCAAAGTTAGATTGCTGTGCTTGCTTTGCTTTCTTTGCTTGCTCATGTTGCCATTCAATAACTTGACTTTTGAGCTTTTTGCCAGAGTAATACCCTGCAATCAAAGAGGAGAGCTTTGTCCCAAATTTCTAGGGTTTTCTCAACTGCTGGAGATATTATTTGGGTCCCCTCTCTGAAGCTTCCACATACTCTGGCTCATGGTCACACACCCGAGGACCCCCACCCTAGACAGAAATCCAGATCCAAGCAGGTTAAAGCAAAAACTATTACCCTTCAGAATGGTTGCTTTGTCCCCCTACATTGTGCATACCAGGAACTCTGAAGCAGCCAGGTGGTTGCCATGCCTCAGCCACTTCTTCCTCTGGGGCTAGAGGCTGGTCTGCACTCCCAGGCTCTTTGTTCTCAAAATCTACACTGACCTCTCACTTTGTCTTTGGCATTTTGGGGTTAATAATTTTGGAAAGTGCCACAGCTGCTGGTGATCTACTCTCCCAAAGTCCCTCCAGCCACAGCTGGTCAGGCTGCCCTGAGGCTAAAACCATGGGCTCACAGAGGTCTTGGCTCTGCTCCCAACATGCTGTGATGGACCCTTCCTGTCCACCTTCCAGGCTGTCTTCAGTGGGAGGTTTATTTCTTTCTGTCACTTTGTGGGTTTTGTAGCCCTAAAGTTTGTTTAAAGTCATTTTTATAGGTATTTAAGATGGTTATGGGGTGAGTACAGGGAGTTTTCCTGCTTCTACACCAACTTCTGGGCTTTGCACCCCCCCCACCTGAAATCTAAAATAATTGTTTTTTTTTTGGACTGGATATGTTAAAAAAAATCAATCTTAATGCATTATTTCTTTCTTGTCATTGTAGGAGGTATATACTGGACCTGAAATCAAGAATGGGGTAACTGGAACTTTATTTCAGGGCATGAAATTTTACTGGGCCTTCTCAACACTTTTACTTTTTTCAGTAAAAACAACTGTTTCTTGAGTAACTTAGTTATTAAGAATAATGAGTTAAAAAAAACAGCCAGGTCTTCCTCTCTGACTTTACTGGGTCCTGCTCTCTCTACCTCTGACAATCTCACCAACACTAGGTTTATATCCTTGAAATATCCCAGAGTCTCTATCTTCATCCTTAAATGGGAAGCATTTGATTCAAGAGGAGGGTCTTCTTTCCCTTGTTCATTAGTTTCAGTTGTGTCTGACACTTCATGACCCCATTTGGGGTTGTCTTGGCAAAGATTTAGAGAGGTCATTTCCTTCTCCATCTTATTTTACTTTACAGATGACAAAACTGAAGGAAACAGGGTTAAGTGACTTGCCCAGGGTTACATAATTATTGTTTCTGAAACTGTATCTGAATCCAGAATTTAAGTCTTCCTCACTTCAGGTACCTAACTGCCTAGAATAAAGCAAAAGATTTATATGGTCAAGTTGCCCCACTGGGTTTCCAACTGGCCACTTCCAGTTAGGGAACATAGCTCCTTCCTTCTTTATTTCTCTTCCCTCTCCTCTCCCTTTCCTCCCATCTCCTCCTTTCCTCTCCTCTCCTCTCTTCTAATTTCCTCTTTCCTCTCCCTCATATCCAGTATCATACCCTTATCTGTGGGTGCTCTGCCC
Organism: Petaurus breviceps papuanus; assembly: GCF_028583685.1. Classification (NCBI taxonomy): domain Eukaryota; kingdom Metazoa; phylum Chordata; class Mammalia; order Diprotodontia; family Petauridae; genus Petaurus; species Petaurus breviceps. The sequence continues at coordinate 11,646,846 of NW_027185698.1, forward strand.
AAAGGGATGTAAATTTTAATGGATGAAACCTCACAAGATATCTTGGGGATTACAGGATAGATTTCTTTCTTAAGGACCACCCCTCAAACCCAATCACTCTGGCTCTCATTGATTGGCTAATAACAGTTTAGAGTAAATGTAAATCTCAATTGTTTCTGTTTTGACCAGAAGCCCTAAGGAACTTCCCCTCCCTGAATGATTTTTTTTAAACTAGGTAAAAAGAGGTCATTCTTTGCCTCATTTTTTTTTACCTATCCTTAATTGTGTAATGGGCATCGCTTCAATCAAACTGAGACCTGCCAAAGACTTTACCTTAAAAAGACTGAGGTTTTCCCTGCACTGAAGCCATCTGCAATCATCCTGATCTATATCTTGACAAGAGACCAAGATGGCTCTGAAGGAGAAAGTGAGGCTGGTGACTTTGCACAGCCCTCCTTCACTTATATACAATTCACATGCAAGACATGGCATCACCTTCCTGATGTAATGGTCCTCTTTGAGAATGAAGGACAAATGACAAACAACAACCTAGATGTTGTCTCCCTCCACTTATTAAAAACAAAAAAACTCAGGATAACTGGGATTTCTCTCATAAACTGACTTGAGGGTACCTTTGGGAATGCTTGTCATGAGTTAAAAATGCTATTTATAGTTCTGCTTGGTTTCAAACCATTGCTTTGCTATTTACTGGCTGTGTGACCATGTAGATGTAACTTTATTTCTTAGGACCTTAGTTTCCTCATCTGTAAAATGAAGGACTTGAACTAAATGACCTCTAAGAGTTCTTCTTGATCAATAAATTCTATATTTCTATATATTTCAGGTGATATAAATGAAACTACTCAAAAAAAATGCAAGCAATGCTTATAACTATATAAACTTTGATGGTTGAGCTCTATCTTTGCTCTTCTGACTCTTAGCTGAGATCCCCAAGTTATCATATTTTGTCACATTATTTCTGTTCTGTTATCTAAAGCCAGGTTAATAGTGTGCTGTCCACCATGTCTCTGATGCTCTTCCCCTGGATCAACTGAAATAGAAGCAGGAGGGAGAAAAAAAAAAAGAGAAAACTGAGCTAACCTGCATTCAAGTTTCATTAAGAAGGGCAAAGACTTGCTCAGCACTGCCCCTCTATGACCTTTCCAATAAGAAGGTGGAAAAGTAATAAAAGAACATTTCATCTAATCCCCACACAAGTTAATATAGGCTGTTCCAAGTCTTTAATCCTGTGACCAGTAATAAGGGAAGCTAAACCAATAAAAAAGGCAGCAAAGATGTGTTATCATTGTCTTTTGTTGAAAGTTCATTGTCCTTTTTTAGAAGTTCACCAATTATTCATTTTAATGTAAAGGCAGAGTTCTCTGTGTTACTTTTGCATATATTTTCTCCTTCTTCCAAAGAGCAGACTACAAAGAGAATCTATTCTAGTTTCTATTCAATACCTGGCTCTAAGTATTGTATATCTCTAAGGTCCTGTAAGAACTTTTCCCTCCTTATGGTATAACGAAAAGAACACTGAACTCAAAATCAAAAAAGACGTGGGTTCAAATACTGCCTTTTAGATTTAGCAGGGTTTTATTATTTTTCTTTCCTCCTTAGGAACATAACTGAGCTAAAGTTTATCTATTGTCTATCTGTGAATATCTGCATTTCCTTGTAGACTATGTTTTTTTAGTATACATATTTAGTGCACACACACACACACTCACACACACATACACGCATGCCCACACTTTATAAAGAAAGGCTTCCTAAAGATGGTAGGATTTGAGCTAAGGCCCTTACTGAGGAAAAAGGTCAGAGGAGGAATAAGAGTTGTTAGGATACTATATTGGGGAGGTGAATTAATGTTGTTTGATGAAAAACATCAGAACAAATGACAAAATTCAGATGAACTTTGATGCTACTTGAAATTCAGTATGACTACGTTAATACTGATATTTACCTCTCTAATTTGGGAATTTAACATTAACATCTTTATACATAAAGTGTCTGAAAAAGACCAGACAGAGGATATTTTAATGAATAAGGACATGGGGAAGATGCTATAGTCCTTTTAATGATTTTGCCAGTCTTCTCTCCTCAGACCTCAACTGTCTTCATTCCCAGGAAATGTCATCAGTTGGAAGTCCTAGGATTTCTGGTAGAGGTGGAAAGCCTCTTCCTCCCAAGGTTTCTTTTACAGTGCTTCTTCTTTCAGCATTTGGAGATACTCCATAAATAGTTCCTGAAGTTTATGATTGAAATGAACGATGAAATGATGGAAGGATATGAAAAATAAATAATATGACCAATTATAATGTCAGTAATTTTACAACTTCCAAAGAGACTTCCCTGACCTAAGAATAGCTTTGTATTGAGTTGGTTCTATGTACTATTACAAATCAGAATAGAAAGAAAATCTCAGAATTAGAAAGGCTCTCACTACAATTGGTCTGTCTTCTTCTATCTCCTTTCTTTGAGATAGCTTTTCAACCTTCTTCCCTCATCTCCCATTCTTTAGTAGGGAGTTGCCCAAAACTATGACCTCAGCTTTTTTTTTCTCTCTGCACACATTCCCTTTGAGACCTCATCAGATTTCATGGATTCAAGTATCTTCCCTACACAGATGACAACCAAATGTTACCTAATCTTCCTCACAAATTCCAGTCACAGAAATCAGTTGCTTTCTGGATATTTCCTACTGCCTCATAGTGATGTACAAATCATAACTCATTTTATTCCCACCTAAGCTAGTTTTTCTTCTAGACTTCTCTATTTGAGGGACATGATTATTCTCCTATTCATTCAGAGATTTAACACTGGATCCCTTTATTCTTCTCCTTTCTTCACCCCAGTTATGCAACCATTTTCTAAGTCTATTGATTCTCCTGCCACAGCATCACTCTTATACATCCCCTATGTTCAATAATAATTTATTTCAGGCCTTCATCAATTTTCACCTGAATTTCTATAATAATCTCTGGAGTCGTCTCTCTTTTTCCAATCTTTCTTCTCTACACACGTTTGCTAAAGTAAACTTCCTAAAGCATAAGTTTGAGTTGCACTCCACTTGTTAAAGCTTTTATCAGCCTGTTCTACTGGATATGATGAAAACTCCATTTGTCCTTTAAATTTAGTTCCCACTTACCTTTCCAACCTTATTTCATACAACTCCTTTTTATAAACCCAACATTTATAAACCCCAAATTCCCTAACAAACTAAACTATTTTACTAACTCTTCTCTGAATTTAGTTAGACAACCCATTTCCCTTTCCTGTAATGAAAACCTTCTTCTTACCTATTTCTCAGCATTTTTTCTTTCTTCATGGGTTATATTAGATATTATTTCCCCAGTGAAGCATCCTCTGATCCTCTAAGTGATTAGAGCCTGCTCTGTATGTCTTTTTTTCCATCTGTCTGTTTCCTTTTCTGTCCATGTCCGTCTCTTTCTGTATGTCTCCAGGCACTAGAATGCACATATTAATATTCTGTGGTAGATGAAAGAAGCATCATATTTAAAGCTTTTAAGCATAGCCCATTAAATATAAGTTGTCAACAGAAAGACCCAGTTATTTTCATAGATGCTTTCCAATGATCACCAATATCTCCTTCCATCTCTCTTGCTGTCTGTCCCTCTGTCTCTCTTTAAAGGTCTTTGTGTTTCTGCCTCTGTCTCTCTCCCTTCCTACTCTTCCCCATTTCCCCCTTTCTTCCTCCCTCCTAGTACGAGGCCTTACATAGAATGTATCCTTCATACATGAAGCAAACTCAGGGACCTAGTAAAACCAGTCTCGGAACAAAAATGAACTCTATTTCAGATTTTACAAGTGGTCATGCAAGCCTTCTTTGGTCAACCTTTTGTGAGGAAGAGCCCACTTCATTAATTTGTGAGGGAGAGACTATTTGTATTCTGGGTTCTTTTGACATGGTTACAGAGAATAAAATCAATAATGATAGGTACTCTTGCTTATTTATTTCTGTATTCCCAGACAGTAGTAGCTAAAATAGTCTCTGTATGTACATGGTAGGTGTTAAATAATTTTTTTTCTTTGTTTGTTTGTTTTGGTTTTGTAATGGAATAAATAATTTGGAATGTCAATACTTTCCTTGGCATTGCATCAAATCTAAAATTAGTCAAAGTCTTCTAAGAAGGTGGTTTAGAATACTACATATATTTTCACAATTAAGAGGTCAATGGAGACAACAAAAAGGTGGCTTTTATAATTTTCTACAAACTTCACAAATGTTTATATTCATCCAAATCAAGTTTAAATTAAAAAAAAATCAGAAGTGCTTTATGCTGCCGAGTTCTAACTGACAACAAATTCAGCATAACTCATTATACCTCTTTGTAAGATGTGAATCTATCAGGGTCCACAGGCAAATGTGATTCCAAGTGACACCAAGGATTATAAGCATTAGTTTAGTTCCTCAGAACTCTAATTAGCTTATCAGAATGTTCCATTGTTGCTTTCCATTGTATAAAGCAGAAATAAGGCACAATAGCTATGCTTTGGAGTTGATTACAGCATATCTCCAGTGTGGTAGTAAGGATGAAATCAGAAGAAAAAGGATTAATGACTCAAGAATATCCTGCCTGACTCGATTCTTGCCCTCATTTTATAGATTAGGAAAATAAATTTATGGGTTTTCTTGGTATTATGGAGGAGTGTGATTCTGGAACACTCATGACTATGAAAACCAATTATAAAATTCCTATTGTTTATCTTGAGTTGAAAAAATATTTTATATTTAATAATTTTCTCCTACATACTAAATAGATAGAAAGAAGTAACTGAGCAGAACTGCTTCAGGAGGCTGGCATATTTCAGCTTCATATTTACAAAAAATCCTTCTTTGCTCCTTCCTAACTGATCAAGCCCTTTTTACCTGAGACTAAAGGAAGGAATGGGAAAATAATCATCCTCAATTTGATTATAATTCTCATTTGACCAAACAAAACTCTGCCTATATAGAGAAAGTATGTGACTATCTGAAGGCTTACAGATTCAGCTCCAGTTTGAGCAGTACATGATGAGAAAATAAATAGATTTTAGGAAAAGAAAGGAAGAAATAAGATTGCTAAATTGACATCACCTTAGAACCTAAGGAGACAAAATATAATTAACTACTTCTCTTATGTGGAATCTAGGATAGTATTTTTTGGCTTGCTAATCCCAACAAAAGTTGTCATATTTTTACTGTAAATCACTAGAGTGTTTTGCTTTAAGTGAAGGACAGATATCATCATTACCACAAATACTGAGAATTCCTACTAATGTATTTGATCTGACATTTCTTAATCATTCCACATATGTCATTGCAAAAGAACAGAGCAGTTAATAGGGGTGAAGAGTGAAAAACCCTTATTTTATGGTATATAGATGGTCATTGGAAAATCTTATCTAAACACTGCATTGGAAAGGTTCAGAATAGCTATTAGAGTTATCATGAGGTGAATAATATTCTAAGTGAGCTCAGGAGAGAGAATGGTAATTTTTGAAAGAATAATAAACCAATTATGATTTCCTTAAATGTTCACTTTTTTAACAGTGATATTTTAATTTTCTCCTATGGTCAAAACACTCTACTAGGTCCTTGGGGAAACATATAAATAATGAACACATGATGCCTATATAAACAAAGCTTTTGTTCCAGTGCAGGGGGACAGATAGTAAACCTTTGCAAATACGCCTCTAAGACAAAGGGCTGCATGGAAATGATCACTGGTTTTGGAATCAAAAGACTTGGTTTCAGATTACTGGCTGTACTATTCTTTATCTGTATGACTTTGAGCAAATCACTTACTCCCCTTACATTTTATCATTTATTAAATGAGAGGATTGACTAGGTGGACCTAAAGACAATCATTCTAGCTTTAGATCTTATAAATTTTGCATTATTACCCAAGGAAATGCCGTATAATTTTTAGTGCTGGCTAGACTATAATAAGAGTTTTGTTAGAAAGGAAAATGTTGTATCAAGTCAGGAACAAAGATTACATTTTGCTTTGAGAATTCAGTAATTTTTTCCTGGTGGGGAGGAGTAAGAGAAGTGAATAATCTATATAGCCTTTATATAGTACCTACTTTTACCAGCACTATGCTAAGTCCTTTAAAAATGTCATCTCATTAGCTAATATTATTTTCCCCATTTTATAGTTGAGGAAATTGATCTAAACAGAAGTAAATAACTTGCCCAAGGTGACAAGGCTAGTAAGTGTCTGAGACTGAATTTGAATTCAATTGTTCCTGACTTAAGGACTGATGCTATATCCACTAAGCCACTTACCTCTCCTTTACTAGAAAAGTATGACTTCAAAAGGCCAAGAAATAGAGGGAACATAGGCAAGGCATAAGGTTTTCTATGAGAAAAGACATGATGACAAGAACTTGTTGGAGGTCTATAAGGGCATGGGGGTGTATATAATTCCTTATTTGTAATGTATTGAAGCCTCCTCTCACCCACTCTGGCAATAATCAACTTCAATTCCTTGGAGATTGTAAAGGTACCTGTATTGTAGCCATGCAATAAAGCTAAGAATATGAATACTATAAAGTCAAACTTTTCTCATTTAAAGAACTTTGTGATTTACCAATGGCAATATTCTCCTGTAATTCAGTTTTGGATACCATTCCTTGACCATTTACAGGACATAAAAATATGAGCACAATACATATATATATACACATACATGCACACATACATATATACATACATACATACATACACACATACATACTTATGTACATGGCTCATAAGTGCTGGGCCTAGCATCAGGAATCCTTGAATTCAAATGTGAACTCAGACACTAATTAGATGTGTAATCCTGGACAAGTTGTTAAACCATGTTTACCTCAGTTTCCTTATCTGTAAAATAAGCTGGTGAAGGAAGTTATAAACCATTCCTTTACCTTGCCAAGAAAGCTTAAAACAAGTTCATGAAGGATCGACAAAACTGAACAACAAATACAAATATGTGTATTTGTGAATATATTTACATGAGCTCTGGATGTTTTCTGTCAAACTGAATGCATTTTTACTATGGGCATTATGTAGTTATATCCACTTTTTTTCTTAGTACTACCTTATGTCTTGGCTTCACTAACAGGGCACGATAAATAATCATTGGATCAGTAATAATGATTGCATATTTTGCTTTGATACATTAAAAAGCATAGTGGCTGGCCTAATAGAGTTTCTTAATAAAGGTTTGTTTATTGATTGATGAATGTTTATTTGGTTCCCGACTTATTCACTGACCATTTTTTTTTATTCTATCTGCATTTTTCAAGACATAGGTTTAGATTTGAACATGCAGGAACTGAGGAGAAAAATACATTTATTCAATTCTATAGCAGTCTTTCAAATTCAAATAGAGAGATAAATTGTCAAATATTTCATTGATTCAACACTGTTCCAGGCACTGTGCAAACCAATGGAGGTAAAAAGAAAAGCTAGCCAGACAGTCCCTATCCTCTAGGAGCTTATATTCTAATGGGGTCAGGCCTTGAGAAAATAAAAGCAGCCAAGGCTTTTGGGGGATTTATTTTCTTCTCTCATAGATCCTGAGGTACTCCACCTTCTCTGTTTTTTTTTTTTCTGTGCCTATGTTTATTTCCTTGTGGCACACCTCTATGCTCATAGCGCTGATAAGCAATGGTTTCTCCTGGACACAGACTCCTCTCCATTCTAGTGAATTGATTTTCCTTTCAGAAGAGAATGCCTCCTACCTAGTTGCTCTGATGCCTTCAAGAAAGCAAAATTTCAGAATAGCTTTCTCATTCTGTTCCATTTATGTTCCTGTAGTTCAATGAATTCTCCATAGAGAGATACACAGGATGGGTTTTTTATTGTTTGGTTGTTTCAGTTGTGTCCAACTCTTCTTTCTCACATTTGGGTTTTCTCCACAAAGATACTTGGTTTCCCATTTCCTTCTCCAGTTCGTTTTTACAAATGAAGAAACTAAAGCAAATAGGGCTGAGTGACATTCCCATGGTCACACAGCTAGCAGGTATCTGAGGTCACATTTGAACTCAGGAAGATGAGTCTTCCTGACTCCAGGCACTCTAGGTATTCCTGATTTCTGGCACTCTATCCACTGTGACACCTAACTGCCCTACACACAATGTATAGTACTTACACTTTGATCATCTAATATTTTTAGCATCTCAAAATAATAAAAATTTTTGTTAACTGTCACTTCAAGGCTAGCCTACCTCCTTTTCTAGTCATAAATAGTACTGATTATGTCTTTTATATGACCTATATAGGAGGATATGTATGTGTGTATGTGCATATGTGTATGTATATGTATATATGTATGTACATGTGTATCTATACATATGTGTGTATATATATTTTTTAAATTTAATACTCTGGTTCTCTTCTGCTCTCCTCTATGTGTTTCATCTTTTATCCTATTACAAAGAGGGATTTTTTTTCTTTTCTTTTTAATAAAACAGGTTTTCAAACTGCAGAAAAAAGGAACAAAAATTCTTAATAAAAGCACAAAATAGTCAACTGACCAACAATTCTATGTTTAATCTTATGAAGTTTTACACTTATCAGAAAACCATTTGGGGAATCCATACCCATTTTAAGTAGATTATAGTCTTGGTTTATTTTGTAATAATAAAATGATATGACTTTGCCTTTCTAGAGTACTTCATAATTTACATAGCCTTGCAAAGTAATTTATCTCATTTAAATCTCAGAACAAGCCTCTGGAATAGACAAGACAGGTATTATTTTTATTTTGAAAACAAAGAAAAGATGCCCCAAAAGGTTAAGAAACTTGGCCTTGTTCTACAGTGAATTAGTAGTAGTTTCACTTGGGCTTCAACACACTTTCTCTGAGAGTGAAATTGAACAATTTTACTGACTGACTGGACAGGTTTTACAAAAAAAGCAGCATGAAATGTAACCTCGAATCAATGCTTTTAAGACAAATTCAGTATTTCAGAGGGAAAGAGGCCAAGACATTGGCTTATGGGAAGGAGAGAGAAACCTTAGGAGCATGGTCTTTGTGGGAAGAAATCTTGCCGAGGACAATACAAGATTACTGCTAAGGAGGCTTCCACCTTAGGATGTAGAGTGTAGAGTTAGAAAGGCATGTCCTGGAAGTGATTACCTAAGAATAAAATTATTATAGGTGGATGTATTTTAACAAATTAACTAGTTCAAAATAACTTGGTGCTGAATTTCTTTGTTTCTACATTGCTTAAGGACAGTTAACGGTTATCAGTCCTCACCCCCCACCCCTTCCCTCTGTTTAAAAAAAAAAAAGTCAGATTCAATTTATGGCATTTTCATGATGCTTTTGTCAGATCAAAATGTTATCCTTCAGTCATTTAAATATTTACAAATGTTTATTGAGTACCTAATTGTAGCAGCAAGCACCCCAGCGTCCCCAGGGTGGCTGCCAACACAGGTTCTTAGATCTGCTTTGCTAAAGGAAAGCAACTCAAAATAGGGTAACAAGCTTACTTTAATCAGTCAAATATATATCATTTACCTAGTTCAGGGGAAAAAGGTCAGCACACCGAACTTCAGAGTATACAGAGGTTACAACATAAGTTACAAGAACATTTCAACAGATGGGCTTCCAAACTGTCCAACCATTACATCCATACCAAATCACAGTTTCCAGAGAGGGGGGCATCAACATCTGGGTTTTTCAAAGCAGGGGGGCTCTCAACAATGGCTTCCCGTACTCTCATCTGATCAAATCACACAACACTTTGATAGATTTCTCTCCATGTAATTTCTCCTCCCTCCTCTCTCCATTAGTATCTCACATCACTGCATACATACATATTCATGTCACACATTCACTTACATGCATGTGCATATTCTCAATAAGGAGTCCCATTAGTTTATTTCATTCCATAGGATACAGAGGGTGAGGAAAGCTTCAGTATCACCTTAAAACAAACAAACAAAAACCAGCAAACTAGACTAAGGAAAGGGACATTTTATTTGCTTACTGATTCTTTAGACTATTTCAGAGTGATGTTCATTATGTTGTTTTTGTAAAGCATATTTTAATTGAGATTGAAGGGTATTAACATATTTTTTGCTATTGGTTTGTAAGTCACGGCTTAAAAAGCTGTTAGCATGTCTATTTTATTAACTGTCTCAAAAGTCCCAGCAGAAGAGAGATTGTTATACTAATAGCAAAAACATACCTACAAGTCCTTATATTGATTTATTTGTTTTTGAGAACTGTATAAAAAAGCCAACCATTTTGCAGAAACCCTAGGGCAAACTAGTTGTAGAAAATAAGTAAACATTTTGAACCAAAACAAATGAAAGCCATATTTGTACTTCCATGTCATTCAGAAAGTTTCTCCTGTGTTTGAAAAAGTTGAACTAAGCACATGTGTTGCAACACCCCCAGAAGGAAAAAAGCCATTATCTTTCAAGAAAAAGAGGAAACTTACAAGACCTAAGGAGTCTCCTTGATCAATATTTCCATAACTAGATATCTGTCTGGAAGCAATTAATCTTTATTCAATCTCACTTGGGTAAAGGATGGCAGTAAAGTACATATATGGAATCAATGCTGAAGGGCCTCAGCTGTTTCTGGTCATGTTTAAGGTTTATAGATTTTTGGTAGGCTCACTCACTCTAAATTATACAGTTTTCCGAATTTTCATGTGTCTGAATATATTTATATCATGTTAATATTGTATATTTATATTAATACAATGTAATATATGCTATACACATAGACACATGCATGCTTATGTGTACATTAATGTATAGTTATAGATACATATATGTACATGTGCATATGGATATGTGGGCTACTTATGTAGATGCATGAATTTTCATGTGACCAATATTTTATATATAAATATTAATTTAAAATATGAACATATTATATATTATTATAAGGGGACATTCTTGAATAAGTACTCCATCTATATCCCTATATCAGGGCCAGTACACCATGACATAGGCACCTGGTAGAGTTAATTAATCTCCCCTTAGGTAAATTGGGGAAGATAGTAAGCACAGTGGAGAGAGCACCGGTCCTACAATTAGGAAGATGAGCTTTACTGAGTTCAAATCTGGCTTCAGACACTTAATAGCTATGTGACCCTGGGCACGTCACTTAACCCCCTTTGCTTCCGTTTCCTCAACTCTAAAATGAACTGGAGAAGGAATTTGCAAACTACTTCAGGATCCTTGCCAAGGAAATCCTAAATGAGATCACAGAGTCAGACACAACTTTAAAAAAAATGACTAAATAGCAACAACAAGGTAGATTGACATGAAACATAGTTGTGGACCCTTCCAGTGGGGTTTTGGGCATTTTGCACCAAAGAAAAAATCCCAATGGACAAGTTAGTAAAGGAACTATTTAATAGACAACCCTTCTCCACCTTTCACATATTCCCTCATTCTCCTCCCCCTCCTCAATTTGGGTGACTTTGCTGACGTGAATTTATAGACTAAAGTGAACAAGAGTTACACAAAATTAGAGGGCATGGATAGGGTATATTTACACAAATTCATCAAAAATGTGTATTTTCTCCTTACCTTTCTAGCTCTCACTTGAATGGGGAAGCTTCAGAACCATATGTTTGGACATAATACAACTAGAGTATTCTAGGAATGGCTCTCATTAGCAGCTGCCACTTCATATAATGTATTATACTGAATTATTGCTACCCACCTCTAAGATATAGCCTGGATAAGTTGCTAAAGAGCTAGCTTTGGTGTCAAGGTAAACTTTGTTTCAAGTCTTGCCTCTGACAGAATTAACTTTGTGATCCTGTGCAAGTCATTTACCTTCTCAGTGTCAGAGGCGAATTTCTTAGATTAAAATTTGCAGAAAAGGTACTGATCAGCTTGGGTAAGGGGAATTTCCTCTTGGTAAATTCTGTATATTAAGGAAATTTCAAGTCTGATGCATGCTATTTCCCTCCCCCCAAACAAATAAATAGATAAATAAATGGATGAATGAAATAGTAAATAGATGAATATATACATATATATACACATATAAATGTGAGTGTATTACATATATATATATATATGAATATACAGATGCATTTATTTGGTACATGTCATTTAACACAATCTCTATATTAAATTTACAAGTTCAGAACAAGAAACACACACATACAAACACACACAAAATTGCTATCTGTAGTTAGCTTGTTTTTTGTTTTCCCCTTGTTAGAGAGTCTGTAAGGACAGAGGTCATGTCTTACCTAATCTTTGTAGCTTCCTCAATTTCTAGTATGCCCAGAATAGGTACTTAATTATGGTGGTTGTTGTCTGTCCTTCATTCTTGAAGAGGACCATGACATCAGATAGATGACGACATGACTTTCATTTGAATTGGATTTGAATGAGGGAGGGCTGTGCAAGATCACCAACTTCACCGTCTCCTCCAGAGTCATCTGAGTCCAGTGGCCAGTTATCCATCAGGACAACTGGAGATGGCCCAAGATGCAGTGGGGGACCTTGTCCTTTTTAAGCTAAGGGTATTTTTTCAAGTTCTCACTTTGAGTGAGGCAAGACCCATTCAGTGAAGAAGGATCTTTAAGAAGTGAGTCAAAGGGGCATCTAGGTGGCACAGTGAATAGAGCACTGACCCTAGAGTCAGGAGGACCTGAGTTTAAATGCATCCTCGGACACTTAACATTTACTATCCGTGTGACCTTGGACAAGTCACTTAACCCCAACTACCCTGCCTTCCCCACTCCAAAAAAAAAAAAAAACTGAGTCAAGGATGGCTTCTTTAATTAAAAAAAAAAGGCATCACACTGGGAAGGGAGGACCCTCAGTGTTACTGAGCAGAAGAGAAACTTATTATTTGCATTTGCTCTAAGCCAGGAGGGCCCCCAAAATAAACATTAAGTGGTGTTTATACAGGGCAGTGACCTATTGTCCAATCAATGAGATCCAGAGTGAATTGGGGTTAAGGCTTGATCTTTGAGAAAGAAATCCAGCCAATAAACTCCAAGCTAACTAGGTAGGTTTCAACCATCAAAATTTACCTTCCTTTGGGAAAGATTAGGAGAGGATGGAAGGGGAGAAGAGCAGAGGAGAAGGAAGGAATGGAGAGAAAAGGAAAGAAGGAGCTGAGTTGTCCAACTAGAACTAGCCAGCTGGGTCCCCATGATCCCATTTGGGGTTTTCTTGGCAAAGATATTGGATTGGTTTGCCATCTACTTCTCCAGCTCATTTGACAGATGAGGAAACTTAGGCAAACATTGTGAAGTCACCTTCCCAAAATCACACAGCCAGTACTTAATTGTTATATAATAGTTTTAGAGCTTAGATGCTAGAGATCATCAAGTTCAATCTCTTCATTTTGTAGTCCACGTCAAGACTATGCCCATCACAGTTCTGATTTACTGCAGGATGCCTCAAGAAATTAAATGAAAGTTTCTTGAGAGTTTTGCTAAAGCCATGGATGACATGGATGACACAGTAAAAGTTTAGAAACTCAGAAATGTATAAAAGTTATATTTAGTACTGTATAATATCAACGCGGAATTTTACAATAAGGTATTGTAAACACTCCTTATATGAAAAAGAAGAAGAAAGAAATTCAGACTTCTCCAGTACAATGGAGGAACCAAAAAATTTTACATGTATTTTCCAAATTGCAGCAGAACCACATTCCTACCTCCCATGATATGGAAGAATAATTGTATTCTATTCCATGTCTAGGGTAGTATAATGAGTTGTTTGAGGTATAATTTTAACCCCGGTCTTCTTTAGGCTGCATAATTGCCATTTTTACAATTTCATATTATTTTACCACAATATAAAAAACAATTCAGATGCAAAAGTATTTGTGTTGTTCAATCATATCTGATTATTGATGGCCCTATTTAGGTTTTTCTTGGCTGAAATACTGGGGTGTTTTTCCATTCCCTTCTCCATTTAATTTTACAGATAAAGAAACTGAGGCAAACAGGTTAAGTTAGTTTCCCAGGGCCACACAGCTAGTAAGTGTCTGAGGCCAGATTTGAACTCAGGAAGATGATTCTTCTTGACTTTGTGGCCTGGCCCTCTATCCCCTGTACCATCTAGATGTCCCCATCATATGGAAAAACAGACCACAGATCAAATCCTGGATCTCACAAAAAGTTTTTGCTTTACCACTGATGTATAACTACAGTTTTACTACACTATGGTCCTCAGCTCAAAAGAATCAAATTCAACAATATCTGAAGGAAGAAGTTAAAAAAAATGATAAAAATAATAACAATAATTTTAAAATCCTTTCCCAGAACTGGTTACATTTTCTCACAATTGATTTATAGGATTCGAATCAACCGTTCTCCTTTTCTAGCCCACAGAAACTTCAGAAAGTGCTACTAATTATCAGAAAAATCTCAGTACCAGGAAATCTATCAGAATTTCCCTTACCAGAACTCATATTGCTTTTTTTTTCTAAATTGAGATTAACTATAATAAGGCCTAAACATCAAGTAAATTTAAGTTAACAGATAAGTTACAGGTTCTCCAAAAATAAAACCTCATGATCAAGCTGTCTGTTAAGGTGATATACATGAGGTAAAAGCATGCTACTTTTATATGATGAATCCTGCTTAGTAGACACTCTTACTTTTATCTTGCTGTTTTATTAGATCCAGAGAGGGGCATAGCAATAATATCTGAAGCTGTTTAAGTAATTTTTTGTATAGTCAAATAAAATTATATTCCCAACTAAAATCAAAGTAAAAATTAATGTTGAAAATAAATTATTACTTCCAAGTGAGTGCATTTTTGGTCATAATTTCAACAGTGAAGTTGTTGACCTTCACTGGGAAAAATATTGAGGCCTTAAAGCCATGAATGTTAACTTTTCAACCAAATTAGTGTTTAGAATGATTATAATAATTTGCTGTTTCTGCTAATAGTTTTTGTATAACAGCAGCATATTTGACCTTTTTCAAATGTCAGAAATAATATTTAATATTAATATGCTCCTCAGCCACTTTAAACACTCAGGTAATATTTAATATTAAAATAATAATCTTGATATTTGTGCTCAAAATGTCATCTCATATTGCACGAATGGTGAATCAACGTCTCTCTAAAGTTGATAGATTCAAATATTTCTACCATGAAGTGGATGATGAATTTGAAATGGATAAAAGTAATTTATTTCATTAAAAAGTCAGATTGTCTATATAAAATCAAGTTCAAGAAAACCCAATTACTTCAAAGAGTCAGTCAGTAAAGTCCTGTTTACCACATGGCTTAGCAAAGTTTTGTAAAAGAATTAGCTGGTTCATATTGACATAAAGTTGATATCTTTATGCAGGATGAAGTCATTCTTGTGAACATTTCAATGAAGCCCACTTCCAATCTATGCATGGTATAGAAGAGACAGTCCTAAATAAAGTGCCTAATGATTATCTGACCATAAGCCACATATGAATCATACATTTTGAATGTTGTAAGGGACTTCATACCCATTGCAGGAATCCTGTATACAGACTTGGTGAACTTATCATGAAAGCAATGTATCAGGATCTATCCTTCTCCCACTAATTGCTAGATAAACATGACTTTAGTCATCATTACAGGTTCAGGGAGGTGGAAAAGTGGAGAGAGTGCTAGGCCATTAAGTCAAGAAGATTAATTTTCTTGGGTTCAAATATAACCTCAGAAACTTACTAGCTGTGTTAACCTGGGCAAGTCACTTAACCCCATTCATCTCAGTTTCCTCATTGGTAAAATTGACCTAGAGAAGGAAATGATAAATCACTTCAGAAACTTTACTGAGAAAACCCCAAATGTGGCCATGAAGAGATGGACAGAAGTGAAATAAATAACAAAGCCCTTTTTCTTGAAGAGACTAGAGTCTGGTCATCCTTCTCTGATCATATTAATGTCCTGCCTTATCATCAACTACATTTTTTGCCTCTGGCATATTGGCATAATATTTGTTCAAGGAAAGAGCCCGGGCCTGTCATTTCTTTGCCACAGGGAACTCCCAGTGAGGAAATTTACTTTATCATATAGATAATCACCTTCTCTTCAATTTATAGTCTTAGAGATTTTACTAGAGCACTGAAAGGTTAAGTTAAAGTACTTGCACAGGGTCACATAGCCAGATTGTGGCAAAATTAGGAATTAAATCCAGGTATTTTTAGTCCTGAAGCCAGCTCTTGAGCTACTACATGAAGCTTTGAGAAATGGTGGAGGGAGAGGGGAGTTATGAAATAAATAATGCAAGGTTACTTTAGGAGTATTTATATGCATAATTCACATACTGATATGCCACAATTATTTTTATGAAGGATATTTAATTTTTATTTTTCTTACTTAAATTCTGGTTTGTTTTTTTTATTTCAGGAAAATTTAAATTACTTAAAAATATATGTATATTTATATATTTACATTTAAAGTCAGTCATTTACATAATATTTTTTTCACTCTTGCACTAATACCATTTGAAGATATAGAACAGAAGAGGAAGATTTCTTATCTTCATAAAACTGCAAATTAAGAGATGAAAAGAATGCTAGAGATAATCTTGTGATAGTCTAATTCCTTCATTTTAAAGATTAGGAAAACTGGGAACTAGAGAAGTTAATTGGCTAGCTCAGGGTCATCTATGGAGTAAAATGCAGAGATAAAATTTAAAACCAGTTCTTTGGACTCCATATTCATGTCTTTTCCCACTGAGCAACATGTCTTTCATTAACTCAGATGATCTCCATTAGTTTTGTCCCTTATTATTTTTCATTCATATTGATTGATGTTTTCATTTTATCAGCCTAACACCAGACCTAAAGACATAGACTTTATTCATTAGAAATTCATGCCTCATTTTATACTTACCAAATATATTTAGAGTCAAGTGAACATATTTTAAAAGGAAGATGTATTTTAGGCAAAAAGTATACTAAAACTGAAGTTAAAGAATGAGATTTATTGCTGTCTTTTAAGTCTGAATGAATGCTATTAAACACATTTCAAGGAATGGAACATAACCGAGTCTTGCTCTGTCTTCTTATATATTGTCCTCCAAAGCTTTATGCTGCTAATGATAGAATATATTTTTAGTTCTATATCAAAATGAAGATTTTAGGATATACTTGGTACCCTAATGACTTTTAAACATATGTCAAACTTCTGTTTAGGGTTATATATATATATGTATATATATATATATATATATATATATATATATATATATATATATACATATATATATATAATATATATAATTTCCTTCATGAGTGTAGTCTTGTTACATTAACATGAACAGGATTAAATATTGAGCTTTTGGGGACCAGCTGTTTCAAGTATAGAATGTCCTCATGTTTCAGAGGGGAAGCCATTATACTGGAACCTAGGACTGGAGATCTAGAAAGGATGTTGGGTTTTTTTTTCATTTTTAAAAGCATATAGTTTCATCTTAGGGTACCTTTAAATTGTGTGTATCTCTATGTTTAAGTGTATGTGTGTGGAAATCAAATCCAATAAGTGTTTTCTAGTACTAGGAATTTTTGTCTAACTCCCACATATTTCTTTGTTTTAAGATTTTACTATTGGTAAAAACATATAAGTTGCCATGACAACAGCTATCCTATTTTTCTGACCAGGTTACAAGCTGAATATTACTAGAATTTTCTATAGTACTAGCAAAATTTTGAGTTCAAAATAAGATAAACAAACTTTAAGTCTTTTCAGGAAGAGATGGACTAGGTCAGTACATTTTATTGATAAATACATATATGAATCTGTAATATTATTAAGGGAACTTTGTTGTCTAGTATAGAAATAAGATAAAGGAAGCTGTATAAAGAGAGAGGATGAATCTCTCCAATGACTTGAAGGGAATGTTCAGGAATAAGTTGTTAATAAAATGAATTTATCAAACATATTTTAAAATGTCTATCAGCCATTATCACAGAGACAGACTCAACTATCATGGCAAAGTAGGATGGAAAATATACAGAGGTAGAGTGAAGGGGAACTACTTCAAAAGTTATACAGAATTTTAGAGAAAAACAGGAAATTAGAAGGTCTGAAGAGCTATACTTTGTTTATAGCAAAAAAAGAAACCGTGGTATTCGATGAAGCACATAACTAGAGAATAGTTTTGGGGGAAGATTGGCAGATAGATTTTAGGAAAATAAGAAAATCATTAATTTAAGAAATAATTTCCATTCCTGTTCATTCCTTTTGTGTCTTCTTCTCCCCACCCCCTATTTTCTCACTTCTTATCTCAGTAGAAACTTCTATGATCGAATTAGAGATCTATTTTTCTCTAGAGTTCATCAAGAGAAATTAAGTTGTTTCCATAATATAATAGAAGCTAAATTATGTGAATTGTAAAAGAGAAAATGTGACTCAAAGATTTTTCTAATAATCAACAATAGGGCAAAAACTACTGAGTGTTTCAAAAGTCAGAGTAGTTTTATACCATTAAAACTTAAGTTATTAAAATTTAAAGTGCACTAATATGACATATTAGTGTATATGCACACAATAAAGTGCACTTATATGACACCCTATATTTCTCAGTTAACTGAGGAGGAAAGTATAAAAATCAAAAAGTTGGTGGCATACTAATATAAAATAATCTTGTTATAACATATTAAGACAAAACATACATGAAGAATTCAGAGTAAGATAGGAAGCCATGTAATGTGATCAAGAAGGAAGAAAAAAAGAACCTGTAGACAATATACGTTATTATGACAATCGAAATTCTTTTTTTATTTTATTTTTTCAAATGCTTTATTCACTTCTGGTTTACATCATTCATTTCCACAAGATTTTTATTTACAAATTTTCTCCCCGTTTTTCCCTTACCCAACACCCTAAAAAAGCAGTCCCACTGGATATCCCCTCCTCCAATCTGCTCTCTCCCATATCTTCTCCCATGCCCCCTCCAACTTTTTGAGCCTCTTTTGTCATCAGAGTTAGTCTATTTTTATTTTTGCCTTTTTTGGTGGGCAATTTGGGGTTAAGTAACTTGCCCCAAGGTTACACGGCTAGTATTTTTGTGTGGGTGTTAAGTATCTCAGGCTGGAACCGCACTCAGGTCCTCCCGACTCCAGGGCCAGCGCTTTACTCACTGCGCCACCTAGTCGCCCCTAGTCTATTTTTTAAGTAGTTATTTTCTTGAGTCGGGTTGTTGACTCTCATTTCATAACTTTCTTGCTTCATTCTCATTTCTCTTCCCAATTTTTCCTCTCCACTTCTCTTATTTGAGTTTCAAAATCCTTTTTAAGCTCCTCTATGGCCTTTAACCAACTTTTGTATTTTTCTTGGAAGCTTTTGGTGCAGAAGTTCTGACTTGGCTGTCTTCCTCCTGTTCCATGCTTTGATCATTTTTTCCCCAAAATAGGAGTGTAAAGTTCGATTGCTCTGCTAGGTTTGCTTCTTTTGCCTGCTCATGTTACCATACAATTACTTGACGTTTGGGCTTTTTGACAGAGTAGTACTTTGCTACCAGACTGGGGAGCTTTATCCCAAACACTGGGTTTTCTCAGCTGCTGAAGTTATTAGTTGGTTGCCTTCTCTGAAGCCTCCACATGCTCTGGCAAGCTGGTCATACACCCAGGATCTCCACCCTAGACTGCAATCCAGATCCAAGCAGGTTAAAGCAAGAGTGATTACTCATCAGTCTGGTCACTTGGACCCCCTACAATCTGCAGGCCAGGACCTGAAGCTGCCATGTGGTGGCACAGAGGCTTCTCAGCAGCTTCTTTCTCTAGGGGATAATGGCCTGACTGCACTCCCAAACTACTGGATCCCAAAGTCCACACTGCACTGACCTCTTATTTTGTCCTTGGCATCTATAGGTTGATAATTCTTGAAACCACCACAGATGCTGGTGATCTTAAGTCCCTCCATCCAGAGGCTGGTCAGCCCTGGGGCTAAAACCTCAGGATCCCAGGGGTCTGGGCTCAGCTCCCACAGCGCAGCACTGGCTGCTTATTGCTGCCCTGCTGGGCTTTCCTTAGCAGGAGGTTAGCTTCTTTGTATCATTTTGTGGGTTCTGTAGCTCCAAAGTTTGTTCAGAGTCACCTTTTACATGAATTGGGGGAGGTAGAAGCTGGAACTTTGTGGAAGTCCTGTTTCTACTCCACTATCATGACTCTGCCCCCTGACAATCTAAATTTTAACACGTGTACACACACAATGTTTTGTCAAACTGTCCATGATTATCTATAAAATCATTACTACCTAAGTGACCATGACCCATCATAATGACAATAGGGAATAATTAGATAAAAGATGGGTTCATATTGAACCTTTACCAATGAGTTTATTATTAGAGATATATGAAAAATACTGTCGTGATTTTATTTAACTTAAAATGGGGTATCATGATCTAGGTTCTGAAGACAAAGCTGTAAGGCTACAATACATTTATTTATCTTCAGAATTTCAATAAGGGGGGTAGCTAGGTGGTGTGGTGAGTAGAGCACCGGCCCTAGTGTCAGGAGGACCTAAGTTCAAATCTAATCTCAGACACTTAGCACTTACTAGCCGTGTGACCTTGGGCAAGTCACTTAATCCCAAATGCCCTCCAAAATGCAAAAAAAAAAAATCAATAAGATTAAGAGAAATGTACACACATACATATAAAATTATTTGCCCCTCAAATCCCAGAGTAGTCATAATGATTGCATACCTAGAACCAGTAAATTTGCCTTATTAAGCCAAACCATTATTAATGATTACTTTTTGTTTAATTTTAGAAATTCAACTAAAAGAGATGGAGAACAGTGAGTATTAGGGGACAGATGGTATGTTAAGATTAGATCTGAATTGTTGGCAAAGGTAGATTACATATAGACTTGAGCATTATTCTAACAAGCCTTAGGGGCAAGAAGAGTTATGTGTAAATTTGAAAAGGAAATCTGGGAGGATATTGGTTACATTCAGATTTTCTGACAGCAAAGGTTATATATAAACTTTAAAATTCTAAACAATGTGCACACAAACTGAAACACATTTGGGATTTTGTGTTTTCACTGTCTCTTATAGATTAAACTTTATTTTTTCATTAGTTACCCCTAACTTCCTCCCATGAAAATCGTGTCACTATCCTGTAACTTAGAGTATAGCTATGTAAACACTACCATTGTTTATTCATTCAACAAGTATTTATTACATGACTATATACATAATATTAGATTAGTTGCTAGAGGATCTCCTCTCTCTCTCTCTCTCTCTCTCTCTCTCTCTCTCTCTCTCTCTCTCTGTCTGTCTCTCTCTCTCTTTCTAAATAGAATATACATTCTCTGCCCTCAAGGAATTTACCATTATAATCTAGTTAGCCCAGTTTGAGTGCCTCAGTTCTCTATAATCAAACTAAGAAGAGGAGAGAAACAAGACTATACCAATCACTAAAAAAGCAAGAAGGCAAATATGTGACACAGTGAAAAAGAATTCCAGGCCTGGAGTCAGGAAGAGTTCAAATTTGCCCTTCAACATTTATTAGATGTGTGGCCCTGGGCAAGGAATTTAAACCTGTTTACCTCAGTTTCCCCATCTGTAAAATGAGCTGAAGGAAATTTCAAACCACTCCACTCTCTTTGCCAACAAAACTGCAGATGGGATCATGAAGCATTGGACACAACTTGAAAAACTGAACAACAAAAAAACAAAGCAATCTAGCTGACAAATCAGAGTCAATCAATTTGTTGTTCACACTAAACCCTATGGCAGTTCTATGGTTACAACTTTGGAAATACATTCTGCCCAACGTATTCTTTCTGCCAGAACTGAGAGTATTAATGAAAAGCAACTGGGGAATTCTCATATTGAATACAGGAGTGTTCCTTACACAGGATTAACAAGTAAATGAAAGACAAGTTCCTAGCTGAAAGAAACTTCTGTACTTATAGAAGTGTGCTACACCCAGATTCTGTAACTTTGTGTGTGGAGGAGCTTTGTTCTGTGGAATGAGCCAACTGAGGAAAACATAGAACTTGAAACATGCCTGATATGAACAAGAACAGAGGATTGGGTTAGATGAAATATGAGGTTCCTTTTAATTTTAAGATTTTGGGATTCTATGTATACTAATGGTGCTGTTTAAGAGAGTCTTCAACTTTGTAGTTGATCTAAATTATGAAGCTACTTAAATTTCCAATGAGTTTGATATCTCTTTGATATGGGTAAGTCTTCTGCCAGGCATGTTGACTTTGATTGCATTTTTTGCCTTTAGTCTATTGACACATATATAACCTTTTTTATGTTTCCTTTAAAATACTACCTATTATGGTGGAACAGCATTTTGCCTCTGTAGCTCTCATTGCCATCACCTATATGAGAGACTTGAACCTGATCAGTGGTTCTGAAACTTTCTGGAATGAAGACTTATTTACATTCTTAAAAAATTATTGAGCAACCCATAGTTTTTTGTCAATATAGCAGTTGACATTAACTATATTATGAATCGATAGATTTTTGCAATATTTATTTTTTAAAATAAACGTGCTAACAAAATGGTATACCTTTATTAAAACTCTATTTTCAAAAAAATAGAGAGAAGGGGCATTTACAATATTTTTGCCAATTTCTTTAATATCTAGCATAACAGAAAACAGCTAGAATTTCACATCCCTGAGAACTGCTCTCCTAGGTGATGTTTGAGGTCTCTCCCCCACATCTGAATCTATAAACCCTCTTAATTGAGGATTACATTTTAAGAGAAAGTAAGGTGAATGAATGAATTCACAAAAAATATTTTAGTGCTTAGTCTGTGCCATGCTAATTGAGGTAGAAAAAACAAACAAAAAGCTTAAAAGATCAGCTGCAGGAATGATGGAAAGGCCCTAAAGTACTAAAACCTGCATCACAAGGTCAGAAGAGAATATCTATGGCCTTGGTTTGCATAGATCAGGCCTGCACAACCTGAGGCCTGCCAAAGGATTTTGGGCAGCCTGTGAAATCCTTTGAAAGGTCACAAGCAAGCATGGAGCCAGAAATTGAAGGACTTTACTGCACAGTAATATGAAGGAATAGAGTTGGTAGTTCCCATATCATCCAAGGGGTATAAGAAATCAAAGACTAGGTGGGGGCCTCTACAAACTGGAAAAGGCATGAAGAAAATGCAAAGGGGCAGAATTCCCATGGTGAGAGTGGTGGATTTTCCTGGTGGGCATTTCCCAGATGACCCAGATGGTTTAGAGGGGATACTGTGTTAAAAATGTCTTATGCTTCCATTGAAATTTTGACTGAGAATGGGAGAAAGATACAGAAAAAAGAAAGCTTAGATACATTGCAATGCAGGGCAATGTGATTTAATACAATACAACATACATTTATTAAGCACCTTCTTAGTGCTAGACATTGTACTAAGTGCCGGGGAGACAAACAAGAAAAAATACTACCCTCAAGGAGCTTACAATCTAAAGGAGAAATTGAATACCCAAAAGCAGGGGAGTAGAGAGGAGGGGAGGAAAGAAGTTACTTGGCCCAAGGCATGATGATAGTGTTGAAAGTAGAATCCAAGGATGCAGATGGACTTGCATTTTTGGGAAGGTAATTTAGAAACAAGAGAGTAACACAATCTGGACTCAAAAATAAAGATAGAT
The DNA here is from genome assembly GCF_028583685.1 of Petaurus breviceps papuanus. NCBI lineage: Eukaryota > Metazoa > Chordata > Mammalia > Diprotodontia > Petauridae > Petaurus > Petaurus breviceps. Next base: position 11,670,387 of record NW_027185698.1, read on the forward strand.
TTAGGGGTTTAAGGAGACTGTGATTAGAACTACTCAGAGGCAGATGAGGACAGGTAGGTAACTTGACTTTACTTTGACAATTCAAGAATTTCAGGACATAAAAATGTTGAGATTCAAATAAGAAAATCTTAAGGAAATAAATCTATTCCCTTTGTTCCTGAATTCCATCTTGATATTTCATTTATTTCATGCTTTTTCCTTATATAAGCAAAAGACAAATTTGATAATTTGCCTACTATTTTAAAGATAAAGTAAAGGTTTGATAGCCATAACACCATTTTCTCATTATCAAATTGTGGAAGATTATTTTTCATAATATTTTATCCATTGTTAAATCTGTGTAGCTCTGAAAATGGATAACATCCCTAATAGCATACAGTCTTCACACAAGAGCACTTACAGAAATGGGAAGTAAAATTGGAGACAGCAGTAAAAAGGCATTATTTAAGAAAAGGCCTAGCCTCATAATATGATGGGAACAAACAGCCCAAATTAAAGACCAAATATAACAGACTAATTTAAGCAATAAAAAGGGGGAGCCTTTTAAAATTTAAGTACATTTTGGCACAAGAAAAGTATCATAGATTGAAAGTAGAAAACCATCATTACATTTGCAATAAGTGCTTCATGTTATTGATTCGTTTCTAAGGTGGAAAGTCACTTAACGGGATATAATGTAGCTCATTAATGGGGAAAAGTTATTTAATTATAGTGATTGAGTGACTATAAAAAAGAATATTTCCCTCAGAGAAAAGGCATTGATAACGAGTAACCTGACCAAAGATGGTAGGGCTGTCAAGTTGCTTAATATGAATGACATAGAAATAGTGGAATACTTAGAAAATTGGATTATTTTAAGTTTTAAACTTAGGTTAAAAAGATTACTCTTTAATAAGGAGAAATAGTTGATTAGATCATAATGAAATTACCTGTGAGATTGCCTCACATGTTATATGGAGATCTGGAGAAAATTGAACTTTCTTCCTCAATTTCTTTAACTGAACACAATATTTTTTTGAGTAAATGAAGATGATTTCTAGTAAACACAAACTAAGCACATAGAGTTTATGGATTAATCATACAGGGTGAGTCTACACAAACAAAATTGAGAATCAATATAATTTTTCAGGTAGTTTAGATACAAATGTCATAAATTTACCAAGTAATTAATTCATCTTTATGTCTTTGACTTAAAAGGAGAAAAGTATAATTTTCTACTTTATGTAATAAGTATAGTTAGATAATAGCATAGTGAAATTCTAATGACTGTTAAGTGTTAGTCCAACCCTTATTTTGAGAAGAGAAACCCCTATCAAGAATTCAGCACTGAAGCAGCAGCCTATACTGATTGGTTTTTCTATCTGAGGGATGTATATTCTTAATCCATCAAATACCTCTCAATGTTAGAGATAACTAAAAATTCACAGATGATCCAAGTTTCTCCAGCTGCTATCTCAGCCTTCACAAAAAAGTCATAAGAACGGCCTCATAAAAGGACAATTTTTATTCAATTTGATGGTCATGTTACCATCATTTAGCAAATGGAAGTCATGCCTCTCATTTGTAAAAGTAAATCCTGAGGGAATCTGGTTTATTTTTAAATCATCAAGGAATAAACGTGAGGTTGACATTTCCCATAATTATATTTTTATTCCTTCACTCTGTCACTCTGAGTTCCTTGGGTACTCAGTGTATGTTTTGTTCTCTATTAATGAGAGATGCAAGATGTTATACTGCATAGAAAGCCCACCTCAATATCATGGAAACCTGGTTTCAAGGCCTGCCTGCATCTGATCCTGGACAGATCATTTAACCTTTCATTGTTCTAGGAAAATCTTTTGGACAGTAAATTGCAGAGAAGGGGCACAACTACAATATTAGAGGAAATTTTCTATAGTAATGAAATCACAGGTTTAGTCCTTCTATCTTATTTTCATTAGTAGATTTCTTATTTGGAGGGACTCTTGTAGGTGTGGTTTTCTTTCTGTCATTCAAATGATAAGATAAAGGTTTAAAGAGCAAATATCATCTTTACTGTTGTATTTATTTATGTTTGATCAAAGCGCCTAATTTGACTCTGGACACAAAAAGCTTTCAATGTTGTTTACTGACTAAAAAATCCTAAGAGCATATCACCTTCTCCCCATCTCTTTTGGTAGCAAATGTCTAAAATGAAGCAACAGAAAATTACTGAGGATAACATGTAAAATCATTATCACATTTTCATTGACAACTGGGAAGATAGTATGGTAGCATACCTTTTCTTAAATCCTTATAGGAGAAGACACCAGACAAATTTCTTTTTTTCTTTTTTAATTTCTTATTTTGTTGTTTAATAACTCTAATCTCTTGTGCTTTACATGCTTGGTTGTACAGTCACGATGAATGGCTTTATAATTGATTAAACACCTTAGCTGGGTTTTTGGTTTAATCAATTTCAGCAGCTATTTATGGGTTTGTTCCAAACTTTATCTTAGCTTGAATAAATGTTTGAATTGTTTTATCAAACCTTATGTCTGAATAAGGGAAACCAGGTTGTTTTCCTTCATTCTACTTTGCTCATACATTGTTTGGGTCTTTGTATCGTATCCATTTCACAGCCAAATATTTCCTGACAAAATTTATGTTAGTGTAATAACAATGACATTATTAAAATTATATTTTCTAAATGCCACTTTTACCACATGATAAAAGATGTCTCAAACATCTCGGCATTTTGAGAATATCAGAACCAATATTAAAATGGCCATATGTTTTTTCAGGACCATCTTGCATATTGGACTTGCACGTTTTTAAGGAATAGCTATCAGAAAGAATAATATCTTTATTTTCAAATTTTCATGGAAAAATGGCCCCCAAACTTTTTTTTTATTGATGAAGTACATATTTCTCACTCTAACAATATATAATGACATGCCCCAGGCACTTTTGTTCGTTGAGTGCATACACACACACACACACACATATATATATATATATACAAATATATATAGACAGAGAGAGAGATGGAATATGCAAATGTAATGAGAGAATTCCTGAAAGAAAAGTAAATGTCTATATGTTTTCAAATCTAAATGTATAAATTTGTTCATATAGGGAATTATTTTAGTGTATTTATGGTTGCATACAAATCCTGTATAAACTGGTTAACTTAAAATGTTTGTGGATGGCAATCTGTATTCTTAAATATTTGAGTTGATTCTTTTTTCTTGGTTTTCTTTTCAACTGAGCGAAGGTGTCATCTGGTATCTTTAAAACAAAACATCTCCCTTAATTAGATTCTTCAGCAGCATTCCATTGAAAATGGGGGAACTAAAAGCTATTAATCCTGTTAAAATGTGTGTCAACCAACCTCCCAATGAAATATTAGGTCCCATTGATAAATAGTTTGGTGTAAGCTTATCAAGGACTCACAATATATTAATATATCATATGTATATTTAACGTTACTTGAGCATTATCTTAACCTTGACTGGAGTTGAAAGTCTCTTTCTCTCCCCTGTCCCCCAACCCCAGCAAAAGAGTACTAGTACCAAGACATACTGTGTTGGGAGAGTCCTACTTATTGTTTCTTTACAAAATAGCTTCCAAGGCTGCTTTTCCCTTTTGCAAAACCTAAATACACTTTCAAGAAGGAAATGCAAGTAGAAGGAATTTCTAAAACAATGGAGGTTCTTAAAGATGAACTTAATCTCATGAGACACTTTAGCCAAAGGGAAATCAATCATTTGAAAATGCAGGCTACCGGGTTGCTCTATATTATAATAACCCAGATGGTTTAAAATGAAAAGGAATTAACTTTACATAAATGATAAATTCTTAGGGTTTTAACACACAGGTCTCCTTTATACAGGTTAAAAATTTCACCTTGTTATTTTATTTTATTATGTGGGAAGAATTGGATTCCTTACAATCCAGCCCCTTTAGAAAGGAGTGTAAACATTGTAGGCTTGATGTAAGAAGTTAGGAACTGTTTTGCATTTGTGCAATGTGGCCAGGTCATTGGAGTTGGGTTCTCTGCAGTAGAGTTTGAATGCTTTGAAGTCCAACTCAAGAAGGGACTTCAGTGTCTAGTGCCTTATCTTTGCTAGTTGATCTTCAAAATATTTTTGAGACAATTCAAATGAAAGCAATTCAGTTTCCTGCATAACACTGGTATCTTGTCAGGGTTTCATAGGCATAAAAAAATAAAGTTCACACAATACCTCTGTAGACATTCACTTTGGTAGGCATTCTTAACTTTTCTCTTGTTTCACACTTTTCTTTAGAGTTTCCCAAATACTAAGTACTGGCAATGTGTGTGTGTGTCAATGTCACCATATATGTATGCATCCCTGGAAAGAATACTGCCAAAGTAAATCATCCTATCCACAGCATTCAATATTTCTCCATTTGCTGTAAGCAATGTTTCCACATATGGATAATGCAGTACTAGCCATTAGCCCAAAATTCATGCAAGCAGTAGGGAATTGATCCCTAATTTACTGAATCTCACCCTGACAAGCTGAGTTGAGTTTACAATTATCTGCAAACAAAAAGTCATATACCAACTCTCCCTTCACTTTAGTTTTGGCTTATAGCCTTTTCCAGTTAAATAACCTACTGTCAGTGTGGTAACTGACCTTGATGCTATTTACATCCACAATGAAGGGATCAAACAACATGGCTGAAAACATCATACTAAAAAACATGGGAGCAAGAACGCAGTCCTGTTTCACTTTATTGGTGACTGGGAAAGCATAAAAATATTTTCCATTATCCAGTACCCTTGCAAGCATGCAGTCATAAAACTGACATACAACAGTGATGAATTTCTCTAGGCAACCACATTTTGCCAGTTTTCCGCAAGCCCTCATGACTGACAGTATTAAAGACCTTGGTTATATTGATGAACATTGTATACATACCCCTGTTCTACTACTGGCATTTCTCCTGAATTTGTTGTGCAGCAAATACTGTATTAAATGTTCCTCAGTCCTTTCTGAAGCCACACTACTCTTGGGAAGATGAATATCTTCCACAAGAAGGATCATTCTATTAAAAAGGATTCTGGTAAGAAACTTTCCAGCACTAAAAGAGAGACAGCGCCCTCACCTCCCCCCCCCCATATCCTTTTCCCATATAACCCAGAATATTTCAGTCAGCTTTTGTATGAGCAGTGGACCCCCTGCCTTGTCTGTCTCTGCTGGAATAGAATCAGCATCAGGTGCTTTGCAACACAAGAGGAGCCTAATGACATTCAAAACTTATTCAATTGGAAGTTCAGCTAGAGAGGGATTGACTTCCATATTAGCAATACAGTCCATGGTTTCAACACTGATTGATGACAGATCTGTTGAAAACACTATCCCATCTCTCCAGGATCTTGTCCTTATCGCTAATCAGCATGGTTCCATCAGCACTGAGTAGTTGAGAAGCACTATAGGCCTTTGGCCCTTAATTAGCCTTTAGGGCATGATAAAAGTGCTTTGGTTTGTTACCGTCAGCATAAAACTGAATTTCATCTGCCTTCTTACTGAGCCAAGAATTCTACATCTCTAAGTTTGGTTACACTTTCCTTTTGATGGAGTTAAATGATTCCTTCTTTGAGAGAAGTGAACTACTCCACTGGCAAACCATATTTAATTCTCATTTTTTTTGTTTCTTTAGCAGTTTCTGACATTCCCCATCATTTTCATCAATCCAGTCTTGATGTTTGTAACAAACAATGAGCAAATGTGGAGCTATACACTAAATCTCTCAAAGCTGTACATTCCTTTTTTGTTCCACTATTGCCAACTGTGTTGGCTCAGTTTTCCCTCCAAGTCACTGTTCACAGTTGGAGAATGCTGTAATCTGTTGACATTAAGTCTTCTGTTAGTTGTCTTGAATTGGGAGAACCCACAAGTCTTCAATAGAAAGTGACGCCTGCTTTTGCTCTTTCTGACTCTATTCCTTCCCAAAAAGCTCTGCCACGTATGATAGTCTGAGCCCCCTGTTGCATTGAAGTCACCCAGAATTACAAGCGGGTCCACTTTTGGCACACTGAAGAAAAGAGTCTCTAGGTCTTCATAAAATTTTTCTTTAACCTCATCAAGTTTTGTCAGGGTGATAACATATGCACTAATGATGGCGGTGTTGCTTTCTTACAAGTAGCGATTGAATTGCCATGAGTCTGTCATTCACTCCATTTGGGAGGCATACAAACTTGTTTACTAGACTCTTTTTGATTCTGAAATCTACATCAAATCTTCATCTGCCTTAAAGACTGTTTTATTGAGAATTCACATAAGGTAAATGCTCACATGTAAATCATAAGAAGCAGTGCAAAGACTCTTTCAACAAGGTTTCTCTGAAGAACTTTGAAGTTGATGGTGAGACATGGAAGACACTGGTACAGGACCGCACTCCATGGTGGTCCTGTATCAAAGAAGATATTGTTCTCTATAAGCAAAGCAAAATTGTAGTAGCTCAAAAGAAATGTGAGATGTGCTGAATTAAGAACATCTCCACTCCAAATGTTCATATGGACTATTTGTATTCAATCTGTTGTAGAGCTTTCAGAGCTCATATTGACCTGATCAACTGCATGCGATCACATTACACCTTGGTCCCTACATGGTGATGTCATTTTATTCTTCTTTGAGCACAAAGGACAACAACCAACTATTACCTGTTGAAATAGCAAGTGAATGTAGGCAAAATTCACAGTGGTCACAAAAAGGCTGCATTCTGAGGCAGGAGATGTCGTGATTTCTAGGAGGGAGCCTTTAAATGGAAAGTACTAGATTGTATCATAAAACTACTTGGGAAATAGTAAGGGATCTGTTACTTCATTAGGACAATGTTGTAAGATGATCAACTGTGAATGACTTAGCTAATCTCAGCAATGCAATTATCTAAGACAACTCTAAAGTACTCATGATGAAAAATGCTTTCCATCCCCAGAGAGAAAATTGATGGAATCTGAATACAGATCAAAGAATAGTTTTTTTTAAAGTTTATTTTTCTTGATTTTTTGTTTTGGTCTATGCCTTTTTTTAACAAGATGACTAATATGGAAATATGATTTTGAAAGACCACACATGAATAACCTATATCACATTACCTGGCTTCTTACTGAGGGGAGTAGAGAAGGAGGGAGAGAATTTGTAACTCAATTTTAGAAAGGAATGTCGAAAATTGTTTTTGCATGTAATTGAGGAAAAATAACATATTGATTTTTTTTTAAAGAAAATGCCTGGTCAAGAGATAGAATAACTTGTTTGTGGAAGAACCAGGAGACCACTGTCACTGGATGGAAGTGTATATGTTGGAAGCCTGCAAAGATTAAGGGGACCTAGTCTCAGCTAAAATCCCACCTTATGCAAGAAGCCTTTATCAGTTTTCTTTAATCTTAATGCCATCTCTCTGAGAGTGCCTCTTCTGTATCCTGTATATAGTTCGTTGTATATAGTTTTTGTGTGTTGTCTCTGATCAGTTTTAAAGTGAGGTCCTTGAGGTGCAGTTGGGTGGTGCAGTGAATAGCGTATGGCCCTGAAGTCAGGAGAGACTGAGTAAAAATCTGGCCTCAGACACTTGACACTTACTGTGTGACCTTGAGCAAGTCACTTAACCCCAATTGCCTTGCCTTCCCCCCCAAAAAAAGTGAGGCCCTTGAAAACTTGCTATTGTTTTAGTAGTATCTGACTCTTCATTACCCATTTGAAGTTTTCTTGGCAAAGTTACTAGAGTGGTTTGCCGTTTCCTTCTCTTACTCATTTCAGAGAAATGGAAACTGAGGCAAACAAGGTTAACTAACCTACATAGGGTCACATAACTAGTAAGTATCTGAGACTAGATTTGAATTCAACTTTTTCTGACTCTAGTGCTATATCCACTGCTCTACCTAGCTGGCCCAAGCTGGCCCTTAAGAGCTTTTGTTTAGGTAGCTTTTTTGTTCAGTCAAATCTGACTTTGTGACTCTTCAGGGCTTGTCTTGGCAGAGATACTTGAATGGTTTGCCCTTTCTTTCTCAAGCTTCTTTTGGGATGTTTTTTTGATATCCCCAGTGCTTAGAAAAGTGCCTGGTACTAATTAATGCTAGTTGACTGACTCTTAGTTATCTCCTTTTGCCCTCTATTTAAATACTCATAATCTAAAGGAGGATTAGAGTTCTCTTCATCTTCTTGTCCTCTCTCTGTCTTTGTTTCTATCTATGTCAATAATCTCTTTCTGTCTCTCTGTCTCTCTGTGTCTCTCTCTGTGTGTCTCTGTGTCTCATCTCTCTGTCTCTCTCTGTCTCTCTGTCTGTCTCTGTCTCTGTCTCTCTGTCTCTCTCTCTGTATCTGTCTCTCTGTCTCTCTCTATCTGTCTCTGTCTCTGTCTCTCTCTCTGTCTCTCTCTGTCTCTGTCTCTCCCTCTCTGTCTCTGTGTCTCTCTGTCTCTGTGTCTCTCTGTCTCTGTCTCTCTGTCTCTCTGTCTCTGTCTCTGTCTCTGTCTCTCTCTCTCT
>NW_027185698.1:11678956-11689462 GCF_028583685.1 Petaurus breviceps papuanus
TGGAAGATAGGTATTGAAGAATTCTTGTCAAGAAGCACATACCAAACTCTCACTGCAATGTATTAAATAGAATAAATAACAAGCACCACAGAGTGCAGAAACTGAACTCTGGCCACTTTAGGGAAGATGTATGGCTCAGCACTATGCTCTACTCAGAGCAAACCAAAAGAAATTCCTATCCTATTTCCACCAGCAGCAATACCACTAGTGCATACATTCTGTGGGTATTTTAACTTGTTCCTCCAATTCTTAAGGATGCAGATGAGTGAAATCAGACTTTGAGAGATATGAAGGGATGCTTGAAAGGACAGATTGTCCTCAGGTATGCTGATTTCTTTATTCTCTTTCCTTCATTCCAAATGAAATCTGTGTGAGACTATAAAATGTGCTATATAAATATGCCATAAGGTCTTAGCCTTGCTGATTGTAATTGGTATACTGTGATGTTTCTCCGTCCTATCTCAGCCCAAGCATTATAATTCAGAAGATCAGATACAGTCCTAATTGTTCCTGGGTCTGATGAGTAACACTGTACTAAAATATGAAAACAATACCTTCCCTATAATAAAACCTTTCTAATCATAATTTAAAAATGAGTCATGCTGTCCTTTTCTGTATTCCTACTGCCATTGCCCTAAGGTAGACCTTCATTGTTATTTACCCAGTCCATTTATCCTCCCATCTGCACTCTCTCCCTCATCTCTTGTATCTTTCGCACGAAGACTAGAAAAACCTTTATTAATCATAGAAATCCTTAGTAGCTTCCTATAAACTCTTTTACTTCAGTTTGAATGCTCATCACAACTGTGCACCTTATTTTTTCAATCACATAGCGTCTCCTATGCTCAACTGCTTCCATTCAAACTCTTCTACCCTCTGTCATCCTAACATGACTTACACTTGAAGTTCTTTGTGCATTTACTCACATTTCCTCTGAATGAAACCATTTCTTTACCTCCTTTTCCTGTTAAATTCTCAACAATACTATAAAGACAAACTGGAATGCTACCTCCTCCATGAAACCTTTTCTTATGAAAACCAATTGATAAACAGGTTCACAACTGAACTTCAAGTAGTAGTACTTGGCTTTGCACACTTACCATATGATAGATACCATGTATTACTTTTAGCAATGCTTGTTTTGCATTCTCCTATAAGGCTTAGACTCCAGGATGCTAAGGATCTTACAGTATGTAACTCTGAATCACTCTCAGTGAATGTCTTCATTCCCCATTTAGGGGAAGGAGAAAGATTTAACATTTGTTGAATGAATGAAAGAAGACAGCAGCATGCCAGAATCCTATTTTTTTGTACTCACTAAGGTTGCATTAATACAGAAGAGTGAAATATCAACCCCTGGAATGGATTTCTCAGTAGTTTTATAAAGAAGAACACAGCTTCATTCCAACTAATGTATTGAAAATGGTGATCACAGCAGCTTAGTTTCAAGGAGCATATTGTTTTGATATTCTTCCAATACATTCACTAGTTTCTTTCTAGTCCTCCTGAAGTGCTGGACTGTGGATATATATATTCAATGTTCATCTTTGTTATTTACAAAGAGAGATTTCAATTCTCAGATAAGCTAGAAATGTGTGTTTATTCTTGTTCTGCCATTACTATTAGGACAGCAAAATCATGCAGGGGATAGAGGACTCGGTCCACTGGCCCTGAGTTCAAAACCAACTTCAAACTTACTAGCTGTATGACCTTGGGCAAATAGTTTAATTTTTGTGTGCCTCTGTTAACTCATTTGTAAAATAGGGATAAATATAACACCTACTTTCCAGGATTTTTGTGGAAATCAAATGATATGTTAACTATAAAGGATTTAGTATTATGTCTGGCACAAAATAAGTACTATATAAATGTTACTGATTATTATTACTAGTTATAATAATATTATTATTATCAGGAAAGATTTATTATGTGTTTTCCACCTTTATCAAAACAGAGTGAGAGTAAAGGGATTCAAGGGGTAGAATCATGGACTATTAAGTTGTTAAGGGAATTGGTGCCTCCATTTCCATTAAGTTCTTAAAAAGAAAGTACATTCTCCTCTGTCTGAAATAGTTTAAGTTTATTCCCTTATGAAGAAAGGAGTAAAGTTTTTTTTTAAAGTTTTTTACCAGACTTACGATTTGTTAATAAAGTAAGTCTTTCTTGTTGAGTTAATTATTTTATAATTCATTTACTTTTTCTTCTTCCTGGTGTTTTCACTAGAGAACAATGTTATGATTAAGAGACTGTTCACAGGGGTGGAGCCAAAATGGCAGAATAGAAACAGGACATCCTTGTGTCTCCTGCTTCCACCTCCTCCAATTCATGGAAAAAAATGACTCTAAACAAATTTTGGAGCTACATAACCCACCCACTAAATGACAGAGGGAAGTAAAATTTCCACTGCAGACAGTCTGGCAGGCCAGCTGGAAGGAGCCAGCACAGGAATCTGGAAGCTGAGCCCAGCCCCACGTGAGCCAGAGGTTTTAGCTTCAGGGCAGCCACAACCAGTCCCCAGCTGGAGGGACTTCAGATCATTAGCAGCTGTGGTGGTTTCCAGAATTATTAACCCAGAGATGCTAAGGACAAAGTGAGAGGTCAGTGCAGTGTGTACTTTGGGACCTGGTAGTCCAGGACTGAGGTCTGGCCTTTGGCCCCTAGAGGGAGAAGCAGCTGAGGTACTGTGGCTATGCAGCCACCACCAGATGATTGCTTCAGAGATCCTGACATGCAGATTGTAGGGGAACCAAGCAAACAGTCTAGGGGTAATCGTTCATGCTTTAATCTGCTTGGATGTGGATCACAGTTTAGGGCAGAGATCCTGGGATGAGTGACAAGATTGCCAAAGCCAGTGGAGGCTTCAGAGAGGGCCCCCAACTAATAGCTCTGGCATCTGAGAAAACATCAGCAACTGGGACAAAGCTCCTCTCTCTGGTAGCAGAGTTCTACTGTGGCAAAAACTCAAAAATGAAGTAATTGACTGGCAACATGAACAAGCAAAGCAAGCACAGCAATCTGACTTTACACTGCTATTTTGGGGATCAAAAGGATCGAGCATGAAACAGGAGGAAGACAGCAAAGTCAGAACTCCTGCACCAAAAGCTTCCAATAAAAATGTGAGCTGGTTACACACCACAGAGGAGCTTAAGAAGGATTTTGAAACCAAATAAGAGAAGTAGAAGAAAAATTGGGAAGAAAAATGAGAATGATGCAAGAAAATTATGAAATGAAGTCGACAACATAATTGAAGAAAATAACACCTTAAAAAATAAACTAACTGAAATGGGAAAAAAAGAGGCTAAAAAAGGCAATGAGGAGAAGAATGCCTTAAAAATTTAATTTACCAGATGGAAAAAGAATCTCAAAAGCTCATTGAAGAGGATCATTCCTTCAGAATTATAATGGAGCAAATGGAAGCTAGTGACTTTATGAGAAATAAGGATACTATTAAATAGAACCAAACAAATGAAAAATTAGAAGGCAATGTGAAATATCCCATTAGAAAAACCACTGACCTGGAAAAATAGATCCAGGAGAGATAATTAAAAAATTATTGGACTACCTGAAAGCCATGATCAAAAAAAGAACCTAGAGGGGTGGCTAGGTGGCACAGTGAATAGAGCACCAGCCTTGGAGTCAAGAAGACCTGAGTTCAAATCTAGCCTCAGACACTTGACACAAAAAACTAGCCATGTGACTTTGGGCAAATCACTTAACCCCAATTGCCCTCCAAAATGCAAAAAAAAAGAACATAGAAATCATCCTTCAAGAAATTCTCAAGGAAAATTGCTCAGATGTTTTAGAAGCAGAGGGCAAAATAGAGGTCGAAATAATCCACCTCCTGAAAAAGATCCCAAAAAGAAAACTCTTAGGAATATTATAACCCAGTTGAGGAGTTCCCAGATCAAGGAGAAAATATTGCAATTAGCCAGGAAGAAACAATTTGAATATTGTGGAAACACAATCACTATAACACAGGATCTGGCAGCTTCTACAGTGAGGGATCAAAGGGCTTGGAATATGATATTCAGGAGGTCAAAGGAGCTGGTATTAAAACCAAGAATCACCTAACCAGCAAAACTGGGTATCATGTTTCAGGGGAAAATATGTTCATTCAATGGAACAGAGGACTTTCAAGGATTCTTGATGAAAAAACCAGAGTTGAATAGAAAATTTGACATTCAGATACAAGAAGTAAAAGAAGTACAAGAAGGTAAACAAGGAAAAGAAATCAAAAGGAACTTATCAAAGTTGAACTATTTACTCATTTTCCTATGTGGAAAAACAATAATGGTAACTTATGAAACATTTCTCAGTATGAGAATATTTGAAGTGAATAGAAATGTGTATACACGCACATACACATATATATGTATACGTACATATGTATGTCTATATAGGAGGGTATATGGTCATATGAATATGTGTGTGTATATATGTGTACAGGTATACATAGACAGAGGGCACAGGATCAATTTAACAGGAAGGGATGATACTTAAAAGGTAAAATTAAGAGGTGAGAGAGGAATATAATGAGAGGAGATGGGGAGAGATAGAATGGGGTAAATTATTATATAGAAGAGGCAGGGGAAATCTGTTACAATGGAGGGGAAGAACAGGAAGGCAAAAGGGAATGAGTCAACCTTGTTCTCTTTGAATTTGGCCTAGGGAGGGAATGACATACACACTAAATTAGTTATTCACCCTACAGGAGAGTAGGGGGGAAGGGGATGAGAGGGGGTTAATGGAAGGGAGGGCAGGCGGTGGGGGAAGGAATTTGGAAGCACAAAATTTTGAAAAGGGACAGGATCAAAGTAGAGAATAGAACAAGTGGGGGGAGGGATAGGATGGAAGGAAATTCAGTCAGTCTTTCACAATATATCTACTATGGAAATGTTTTGCATAGCTACACATATACAACCTATATTGAATTGCTTATCTTCCCAGTAAGGGTGGGTGATGAGGGAAGAAGGGAAAGAATCTGGAATTCAAAGTTTTAAAATCAAATGTTTAAAAACATATATATATATATATATAATTTTACATGCAACTGGGAAATATGATATACAGGCAATAGGGCATAGAGTTGTGCCATGCCTTACTGGAAAGTTGGAGGGGGTATGGGGGAAGATATAGGAGAGACCAGATTGGCTAGGGGATATTCAGTGGGATTGCTGTTTTGGGGTGGTATGTAGGGGAAAAATGGGGAGAAAATTTGTAACTCAAGATCTTGTGGAAATGAATGATGTAAAATAAAAAGAAACATAAAATTTAATTTAAAAAAGAGACTCTTTACTCTGCCATTATGATTCAGGTTTGGACCCAATGAAATCATTGTTATTTAGTCATTCAGTCATGTCCATCTCTTCAAGATACCTATGGACCTTAGCATAACAGGCCCTTCTAACCTGAGGGACTCTCTTTTAGCATTTTAATAAAACTGTGTTATCTTGGCAAAGATAATGGAATAGTTTGCCATTTCCACTATGACCTGTATATCTTGGCTAACCTTGAACAGAATAGTTCATGGTTTCATAGAACTACATAAACCCCTTCACTATGACAAGGCAATGTTCCAGAAGGGGCATTAAAACCATAGGATGACCCAATTTTCTGGTAAACTGAGTTGAATACACAGCTAATAACTTCCTGAGAATGAGTCTTTATCCCTTCAGTTAATATTTAAGTTGATACTTTATTTACCTACTGTGACCTGGTGAAGGCCTGCTTGAATAACATGACCTTGCCCTCTCTTTTGTTGGTTTGTTTGTTTGGTTTTTTGGAGGGGGGAAGCCAGGGCCCTTGGGGTTAAGTGACTTGCCCAAGGTCACATGGCTAGTAAGTATTAAGTGTCTGAGACTGGATTTGAACCCAGGTCCTCCTGACACCAGGGCCCATGCTCTATTCACTGTGCCACGTAGCTGCCCCTTGCCCTCTGTTTTTAAGACTCTTACTAGAATGTCACAATTCAGGTTAAGTTCCCCCCTTACCTGATCCTCATTCCTACTTCTCTGCTCATTTCTCACTTTTTATAAGTTAATTTAGAAGCACCTCACTTTATCAATTCAACAGAAAGCAGATCAGTTTCCCACTGGTATTTTACTGGTCCTTTTTCTCAAGCAATATATGTCTGAGTCCTGAGGGACTTGTCTTTAGACTAGATCATTGATACTCCTTTGCTGTGTGGGCTTGAGGATTGTACAATGGCACTTTCCTTGCTGTCCTCCTTCCCTTTGGCATAACAATAAAGCTTGTTAAAGCTAATTCTGTGTACTTATGTTCTTCATATAAATTCCCCTTCACTAAATCTCCTTCACTATATCTCTGGTAATTTGAAGGCCCCTTTTTGTACTGGCAAGTAAGCAGGTACTTAGCACTTAGTAACTAATTGTTATGGGAATGGCAATTAAGATCTTCCCTGCTCCTAGGCCCTTTGATAATCTCAAGTGCCTCTGAGAACCTTCCTTGATTACAAAATATACTCTGCCCCCTAATAGGCAGAATGTGGTCACCTGGAGCCTATGGTGGGAGGCTTTTTTTTTTCAGGAATGCCCATGCCTTGGTGCTTTGTGATTGGGCAATGGGCCAAGAGGGTTGTGACATTCTCTGAGCCAGGATAAGGCTATATATACCTTGATGTGAGATTTTGTTTTAGGGCTCACTTTGAGAAGAGTTGTATCATTTGACCAGACGAGACTCTGGACAGCTGGTGAGCCTTCTGGCTTTGAAAACCCAGATGTTGATGCTTCCCTCTCTGGTAACTGATGGGGTATAGACGTAATGGTCAGGCAGCTGGAAGCCTGTCTGCTGATCTGTTTCTCTGTCTGTAATTTTTGTCTGCTTGTAACCTCTGTATTCTCTGAAGTTTGAAGTGCTGACCTTTTCCTCCTGAACTAGGTAAATGATGTGTTTGGTTAAAGCAAGATTGTTAACCCATATTGAGTTGCTTTCCTTTAGGAAAGCAGACCTAAGAACCTGTGTTGGCAGCCACCCTGGGTATGCTAGGGTACTTGGTGCTACACTAATCAAACCTCTGTGAAAGAAACAGAAGGTATGAAACCCTCTTCTGACATAAAAGTAAGGGATTGGCTGAAACAGGAAGCTAATGCTGTGTGTATATAAGAAAAGCCCCAGAGAGGCACAGTCAGAATTTCTTAGTGCACAGTGGAGGTAGAAGCAGCTGCCAGGAGGAGGCTGAAGGGGAGCCCAGGAGCCCCTCCTTCCCCCAGGCTGGATAAGGTGATCCTGATTTGTCGAACAAGCTGCAGAAGACTGAGTAAGCATGACCAGGATGGAGGGAATTTGTCTGTGGCTTGGTTGAGCCTTGAATTCCCAGGAGCAAAAATTGTAAAGGATTTGAGATGGACTGGACCCTGTGAACTTCAGTGTGGAACTTACCCTACCCAGAGACTTGGACAAGGAACTGGGAGCTGTATGCCATTGAACCCAGGTGACAGTCTGGTGAATCTAGGTAGAATCTGGGAGCATGGAAGGGGATACAGGGAATCTGAGAAGCAGCCCCAAGTCAAAATGAAAAGACCTCTCCATGGATACTGAGTAATGATGAAATTGTAGTTTACTAGTGACCTAGGGGTAGAGGGTTTGTGTATTTTCTTTTCTTTTTTTTTTCAAGCAATCAGGGTTAAGTAATTTGCTCAAGGTTACACAGCCAGGTGTTTCGGGGTGGGTGCTAAGTATCTGAGCCCGGGATCAAATCCCTAGGTCATCCCAACACTGGAGCCAGTGCTCTTACTCGCTGTGCTGCCTGGCTGCCCCTTTGTGTATTTTCTCATGATTGTACTTAGTGATTAATGATACTTAGTAATTGAGTGCTGAATAAGTGACTGATTGAGTTAATTTAGTGTGCCCCATGAGTGGAAGATTTTGACTATTGTACTTCGAGATGATTGCTCTTTGTTCTAAATACTGTGACAACTTTGGTGAAAACTATATGGACATTTTAATGATAAGCTGTTATGAATACTATATGGTGATTTTTCAATGATAAGCTGTAATATTGTGAATGCTGTACCTTGATTTTCTGTGAATGTTTTGCTTTGATTTGTTATGGAATAAATAGAATGTTCACTATACTGTGTAATAAGAACCTTAAAAGCTGTTCACAATAGCATTTTTCTGGAAAGCTGCTCATGCATGATGTTACAGCCCCAAAGAGCCCAGAAAAATGAAAATGTAGTAAAATAGATTGTCTAAGCATATATAATGAGACACAGACTAGAAATTTCTAAATCATAAAAAAAAATCCCTCAAGTCTTCAGAAGCCAGCTAAAGTCCCATAAAGTGCAAGAATCTTTCTTGATTACAGTAGTTCATATTGCTCTCTACTTACTCTTACTACCTAATGGTATTTACATTTGTGTCATTCATTTTAGTTTTGATTTGTATACTTTTATGAAACAATTTAAAGTTACTTGAAGACCAAGATTACACATTCAACTTTTTCGTCCCTTTCACATAACACTTAATTGGAATAAGACTCATGCATAGTTGTTATACAAATTATTATGAGAGAAATAATTCATTGTTTCCTTCAAAAGGAAGAACTTCCTGGGCCATCTCCCAACTCCTTCCTCCATATCCTGACCCACCTTAATAGTAGATGTCTCTAGATGTTTGCCTATCATTCATACTTGTTATGAAACAATCCTTCTGGTTAGATGGAGGATCATAACTCATTACATTCTTTTACCCTAACATATGCCTTAATGACCAGTAGACCTTATCATCTACCCTGCTATACCTGTGCTTTCCAGACCCTAGGGCCTACCTACCTACCCATCTGCTGTATCTGTTGGGCCTTTTTACCCATCTTTTAGCTGACTTTCTTATATAAGTTGTCTCTTTTATTTAGTATGTAAGCAGTGTAAGATCTGGGACTGCCACTATTTTCAATTTGTATCTGAGCATTTAGGTATTTCATTGTTCTTTTGTCCCGGGGGAGGGTTTCTTTTCCTAAACTCCCCAACACCATCATCTTTATAAGCACCCATAATTCTGTTCTTAAAACATTTAATGAATGGTGCTTTGTCATTAGCTAAATGTATTCCAGACTTCTCTACCATGTCACATAAACTCCTTCATCCTGAAAAATCACTAAGTCCTCAAAGTCTCTTCTCTGATTGGATGACTTACATCTTAGAATCAGTGTTAAGGAAGTCTCCAGGCTGGTCATCTCCTTATTTCTCACCAGTCTGAACTCTGCATTTCTCCATTTTTGTCTCACCCCATTTTGCCATCTTCTACACTTTCAGTTTCTTTCCATATATTCTCTTATTAGAATATAAACTCCTTGAGGGCAGAAAGTATATTTCTTTTTGTTTGTGTTTGTATTCTTAGTTCTTATCACAGTATCAGGCACATATCAAGTGCTTATTAAATGCTATATGAGTAACTGATTGAATCAACTCTTGATCTTTAAAACATCTTTTATACAGTATTTGTGAGATATACAGTGAAACATTTGAACTCCAACCCTGAGACTGGATCTCTATCATTCAATTCCAGTGAAACATGTGATCAAAACTTGGTGGTATCAGTCTTCACAGGTATTTAGGTGATTGTGATAAGTTCCCAGAGTCTCACCACCTCTCTACAGAGCTATCATGATAATAGTATCTCAACCAGCCCCACAGTATTAGGTGGCTATTACAACCTTCAATGCTCTCCTGTATTCCAGTCCTGGATCTAAGAGTTTGGAAACTTTGAGATTTACAACCTCCTATTCCTCCCTCTCACAGAATAATTCTCCCTCCATCAGTCCATACTTACAGGAGCACTCTCCCCTAGAATAAATGTTATGCTTTAAGGCATAAAAGGGGGGAATTGTGAATCACTCTCTCCATCTTGTGTTATATCATTAGCTCACCAATTAAAGGACATCCTTACTAAGGGCCCCACCCCAAAGACTCTTCCACAAGAACATGAAGTGTGATAATCTCTGTTCAGAAAAACTTAAAGATTCCCTGATTCCAGAAACAAGCTTGGTCATTCAGCTTGTTATCTTATATAATCAGCTAGTTCTTGCAATATCCCCTTCCTATCTCCTTTTGCATGAAGTTTTTTCCCCTCCTTCCCCTGTTTAAGTACATATAAGCCCCCATATAAATTCACTTTAGGGAGACTCTGCTCCTGTTGGCGGGGTTCCTTAGCTGGCAAACTTCAATAAACTCCAAGACAAGTTGGATACTGCGGGGTCTCATTTCTGCATCACCAACTTATGAATCACACTTTCACTTAATATCCATATTTATTTAACATAAGTTATATGTTTGTTCCCTGGTACATTGAATTATAGAAAACTTTTGAATTTGGTGTTCATAAATCTCAGTTAATACTAGATTGTAAAATTATTTTCCATATGACTTTAGACCAGTCATATAATACTACTGTATCTCAAATTCAATAATCAGCCCATAGGATTCCTACTAGATCTGTCTATCATCCATCCATCCATCCATCCATCCATCCATCCATCCATCCATCCAT
>NW_027185698.1:11689472-11712932 GCF_028583685.1 Petaurus breviceps papuanus
CATCCATCCATCCATCCATCCATCCATCCATCCATCCATCCATCCATCCATCCATCCATCTATCCATCCATCTATCTATCTATCTATCTATCTATCTATCTATCTATCTATCTATCTATCTATCTATCTATCTATCTATCTATCTATCATCTATCTATCTATCTATCTATCTATCTATCTCTCTATCTCTCTATCTCTCTATCTCTCTCTCTATCTCTCTCTATCTCTCTCTATCTCTCTCTATGTTTCTATCTATCTAGATATCTATCTACTATCTATCTATAAATCATCCTATGTTCATTAAATCTGGTTACTTTAATTTAAAAAAATCATTGAGTACTAAAATTCATACACTTGGAAGTGTATGAGTGCATAGGAAAGAATGATGAGATTAAAATAACATCATTGTAAGATGTGAATCCCTTAAAAACCACAGTAGGCTATGCTATTCCTCTGATCCCTACTTTTTAACAAAAACTCTTAAAAGTTAACAGAACTTAAGTCCAAAATATGTCTTTAAAGAATTTTTTTCTTAAAATAGCACATTCAAAGAGAATAGTGTATTATATTTTCCATTTCTCCATCTAGACCTGTGCCATTGAAATGTAATGATCTTCAGTGATTTCATTTGTCGACCCTTTTAGCATATCCTTTACAACACAAAAACATACAAACATACACAAAAAAATGCACCACAGAAAGAATAATTTTCATTTAACATTCCCTAATATTCAGACTAGGTTTGAAAGGGAATTATCTAGGAAATTGAAAGGAAAGAAATTGTATTAAAAATAATTTACTCTAATACACTAGTATGGTAGTGAATTGGAATATAGACCAGATACCTTTAGTCAATGGTTGCATTTTTATACATTTCTTTGTGATTCATTTTATTGATTTCTCTTTCTCATAGTCAGGAAAATCTATGTGCTCCCTGATTCTGTGAGGGAAAGGCCATCAGTGAGGGACTGTTTTAGTTCAGATGGTTCAAAAGCCCCTATTTATCAATGTATTTTTCTTTGCTCAAAGCAAGTATGTTGCTACTTGACTTTAAGAGGTGTTATTTCATAATTAAACTGTTAAAGGTAGGGAAAGAGTCAACATGTGTGTCTGTGTGTGTGTGAAAGAGAGAGTGAGAAATTTTTTAAGTTTTCATTTTTTTTATAAAATTCCTCTAAACTCTGTATGTCTGTCGCTTTGATGTTTCCTTGAGGGCTCATATCAACCAATGGTAAACAATTGAACCTTCAAAAGTGATTACTGTGGCTTGTACTAGGACATGGATTGGAGGTAAAGATAGCTTTGAAATGTCAGGGCTCAATAACAAATTGTTTAAATATCAATGTACTATGCCTGAATTCTTTGTTTTACTTTTTGAGTCTCTTCTTCTGTAATAAGAAAACTATTTTCCATTTCAGAAATCAAAATGCATGGAGTATTACACAGACAGAATAAAAACACCTTTAGCAGGATTGTCTCAGATTCAAAATTCAACATAATGCAATCCATGTTCTTCACGTTTCTCAGTTTATAGCAAATATTTACTCTGTCAGGATACAAAATAACCCCAGCGAAATTCAGGCTTGCTACAGGCCCTGCTACAACTATGCTAACAGTGTCACTGTTTGCATGGTAGGGGCCATTTTCTATTCCCAGTACCTAGCAAAATAAGTGCTTTGGTCATAATAAATGCATTGGAAATGCTTGTCGTGAAAATATGTGCTATAAGTTTCTACTATCAGCACTAAGCTGATTTCTACCATAGTGCTATTCTGACTGTGCTATTTTAAGATAAACTTCTTTAAAGACATATTTTGGACTTAAGTTCTGTTAACTTTTAAGAGTTTTTGTTAAAAGTAGGGGTCATGGGAGTAGCATAGGCAACTGGGGTTTTTATTGTGCTTTTAAATAATATTTTATAATATTCCCAACAATCTTGTGAGGAAAATAGCACGTTTATTATTAATTTTATTAACTTAATATTTTAAAGGAGATAGAACACAGGGCTTGGAATCAGGAAGACCTCATTTCAAATGCTCCTTTTGAAGTTTCCCACCATGAGAACCTAACAAAGACAATTTATGTCCTACAGGAAATTCTCTAGGTCTTATCTACTAAGTCATAAATGGGTGCTACACACTGGTAGAAGAAGATCTCCTGTACTGACAAAATGACCAATTCACTCTCTATTCAAATATTTTCATTCTGTATAAAGAATCTGAATCCTTGGAACATTTTGAATCATCCAAAGTTTCATGGCCAGTAAACAGGGAAGCATTGACTTGAACTCAAGCCTTCTTAGTCTTTGTATAGAATTCATCACTTTTACCAATTTACCAACAATGTGCCTGAACATGGAATCATAGAATCTGGAATCAAATTTTGCTTCAGATACTTAACCACTCAATAACCCTGCATAAGTCACTTAACCTCCCTTGAGATTCAGATTCCTTATATGCCCCCCGCCCCCGCATTTCAAATTATTTATTTATTTTAGTTTTCAGCATTCACTTCCACATAATTTTGAGTTCAAAATTTTCTCTTCCTCTCTCCCCTTCCCCCACCCCATGATAACATGCATTATGATTATACATTCCCCCAATCTACCCTCCCTGCTATTACCCACCCCCTTCCCTTATCCTCTTCCCCTTCTTTTTCCTTTAGGGCAAGATAGATTTCTAGGCACCATTACCTGTGTATCTTATTTCACAGTTTCACGTAAAAACAATTTTTACATCTGTTTTAAAACTTTTAGTTGCACATCTTCTCCCTTCCTCTCTCCCCACCCACCCTCATTGAGAGGGCAAGCAATTCAATATAAATTGTATGTGTGTAGTCATGTGAAACACTTCCACAATAGTCATATTATGAAAGACAATATTTCCTTCCATCCTATCCCACCCCCAGTTTATTCTGTTCTCCCATTTGACCCTATTCCTCCTCAACAGTGTTTGCCTCTGATTCTCTGCTTCCCCAGTCTGCCCTCTCTTCTATTACTCCAATTAATCACTTTCCCCCTAATTTCTTGAGGATAATATAGATTTCCATGCACAACTGAGCATATTATTCCTTCCTTAAGCCAATTCATATAAGAATAAATTTCACTCATTCCCTCTCAACTCCACCCTCTTCCAGAGTAAACATATTTTCTTGCCTCCTTTATGTGAGCTAATTTACCCCATTCTACCTCTCCCTTTATCCTACTGCCAGTACAATCCTCTCACCCCTTAATTTTATTTTTTAGGTATCATTCCTTCATATTCAACTCACCTTGTGCTCTCTGTCTACATATTCTCTCCAACTATCTTAATACTGAGGAAGGTCTCATGAATTACAAATATTTTTCCATAAATGAATGAAAATAGTTCAACTTTAATAAATCCTTTATGATTTCTTTTTCTTCTTTACTTTTTCATGATTCTCCTGAGTCTTGTTATATGAAATTTATTTATTTTTCAATTTTCCTATTTAGTTATGATTTCTCAAGAATGCATTAATTTCCTCTACATCATTTAATGTCAATACCACCTCTCCCTTCCCCCCTCCCCCAATTGATTGCATTCAATTTTGCTGGGTAAGTGATTCTTGGTTTTAATCCTACCTCCTTTGACCACTGGAATATCATATTCCAAGCCCTCTGATCCCTTAAGGTAGAAGTTGCTAGATCTTGTGTTAGCCTGATTGTGTTTCCAAAATACTTGAATAGTTTCTTTCTGGCTGCTTGCAATATTTTCTCCTTAACTTCAGAACTCTGGAATTTGGCTATAATATTCCTGGCAGTTTTCCTTTGGGGAAATCTTTCAGGAGGTGATCAGTGGATTCTTTCAGCTTCTATTGTACCCTCTGGTTCTAGAATCTCCAGGCAGTTTTCCTTTTAATTTCTTAAAAGATGAGGTCTGAGTTCTTTTTTTTTATCATGACTTTCAAGTAGTCCAATAATTTTTAAATGATCTCTCCTGGATCTATTTTCTAGGTGAGTTGTTTTTCCAGTGAGATATTTCATATTGTTTTCTATTTTTTCTTCATTCTTTTGGTTTTGTTTAACAATTCTTAATTTCTCATAATTATAAGCTTCCATATGCTCCATTCTAATTTTTAAGGAATTATTTTCTTCAGTGAACTTTTGGACTTTTTTTCCCATTTTGCCAAGCCTGCTTTTTAAGGCACCCTTCTCCTTATTGACTTTTTGGACTTCTTTTGTCATTTGGTTTAGTCTATTTTTAAGGTATTATTTTCTTCAGTATTTTGGGGGAGTCTCCTTTATTAAGCTGTTGACTCTTTTTTCATGATATTCTTGCATCTTTCTCATTTCTCTGCCCAATTTTTCTTCTACTTTTCTTACTTGATTTTCAAAATTATTTTTAAGTTCTTCCATGGCCTGTGACCAATTTATATTTTTCTTGGAGACTTTCTATGTAGGAGCTTTGAAATTCTTGTCTTCTTCTAGTTGTATGTTTTGATCTTGCTTGTTACCAAAGTAAGATTCTATAGTCTGAGTTTTCTTTTTCCCCCTACTGTTTGGTCATTTTCCTAGTCAATTATTTGACTTTTTAATTCTTTGTTAAGGTACAGCTCTGCTTCCAGACTATTGATCCAAGTTTCAGGGGTTTCCTGCAACTATTTTTGGAGATACTTCTAGGGGCCTGTAAAATTTTAATTCTTTTAAGGTGATATTATATAAAGAGAGGTGTTTACTCCTCTACTGGCTTGTGCTCTGGTTAGTGAGTGACTACAAGCTCTCTTTTCTGCCCTGGAACTGTAAGGAGGGTTCTTTCTCCATTGTTGCCACAAACTCTGCTATGCCAATGGTCCTCCTCACCCCAGGACTGCCACAGAGGACTGTGACCCAGATCCAAGTATGAGGAAAGCAACAGAGCCCTGCCTTACTGCCAGCAAAAAGACCCCTATAATCTCCTGACCAGTTGTTCAGTCCTCTTAATGTCTACGGCTGAGAGCTCTGGAAGCAGCCACTGCTGCCATCACTGCTGCTGCTGCCCTAGGGTTAGGGTTGAGCCTGGACCAAACTCCTCTGTCACGTAGGTCCTACATACCTTTACCACTTACCTTCTAAATTGTCTTTGGCATTTGTGGGTTGAGAAGTCTGGAAACCACCTCAGATACCAGTGATTCAGGCCCCTGAAGCCTGCTCTGGATTTGCTGGGGCCTGGTCTGTGTTAGTATGTCTTTGTTGTTCTGTGCTCCTCTCCTAGCCTGGAGCAACAGACCTTTCCCATCAATCATCCAGGTTGTCTTAGACTGGAAATTTGTTTCATTCTTTATTTTTGTGGGTTCTGTTACTCTAGAATTTATTTGGAGTAATTTTTACAGGCATTTGGAGGTATTTGGGGGGAGCTCAAAGGGGTCGCTGCTTTTCATCCACCATCTTGGCTACAACCCCAGATTCCTTATACATTAAATGGTCATAATAATAACACTTATCTCACAAGGTTATTATAAAGATAAAATAAGATTATATATGTCGCAAGGTTTAAAATGCTATGAAAATCTTGACTCATATTTTTATTTTTAATCAAGTACTTATTATGTGGCAGACCTCATGTTAAATGCTAGTGGAACAAAACAAAATGCAAAAAAGCATCCCTGTTTTCATGCGGTTCACATTTCATTGGGGGAGACAACATGGAAATAACTAGGTACCTACAAGATATCCAGAGGAGATGGAAGGCAACCTCAGAGGGGAATATAATAGCATCTAGAAGGACCCAGAAAGACTTCTGAAGATGGGGATATCATAGCTGAGTTTTGAAGGAAACCAGGAAAAATAAAAGAGGTGAGGGGAAGAGTCAGAGCATTCCAGGAATAGAGAACAGTCATTGTAAAAGCCTGGCAATAGGAAATAGAATGTCACTGTGCACACTGGCAAGCCAAGCAATGCAAACTGGATATAGTGGTTGTGGAGGTGAGTAAAATATGAGAAGACTGGAAAGGTCAGAAGGTCCCAGTTTAAGAACTAAACAGTAGGTGGCTAGGTGGCACAGTTTGTAGAGCAGCAGCCCTGGAGTCAGGAGGACCTGAGTTTAAATCCGGCCTCAGACACTTAACACAAAAAATAGCTGTGTGACCTTGGGCAAGTCATTAACACCAATTGCCTTCCAAAAAGAAAAACTAAATAGTCCTAGTGAGAGGTGCTAAGTGCATGTACCATGGTGGCTTCTGTGTGTATAGAGAGAAAGGGATATAAATGTGAAATGTTATATGAAGGTTGAAATGACTTCATTTGCCTATGCATTATATATGTGGGGTAAATAAAGTGGGGAGCAAAGCATGGCACCAAAATTGCAAATCTGGGTGACTGGGAGATTGATTAGGGATTTGGGAACAAATCATTTATTAATCACCTATCATATGAAAAGCTACCTTCTCTCCACTCACAGTAAGCAGGAGGATTAGATGTGGATTCTTAGTTCAAGCTATTCTGATAACTTGACACATTCAGTATGCAACACCTATGTTACAGAAATGACAAAGAAACCAAAACTCCTGTAACTATCTGTCTTTAAGCAGCATGTTCAGAATATGTTCATAGGTTTATCAGTTCGTCAAATGGAAATTCTGAATTTTGGAGCTTTTTGGAATGAGTGCATTTCAAGAAAAGACAGAAGTTAATACAAATATGCTACTGTGGACACTGGGTTGCACCATTCAGAGTTAATCCAGTTCTGCCACTTTATCATTTTTTGACAATCCTCATGAATCCTATTGCTTTCAGTGATTAATAGGTATAACAATCAATATAGATGTTGTTATTGAAATATTCAATACACTAAAATGTAATTAGGGGCCACAGAAGCAAGGAGAGAGTAGATGAGCCCCGAAGAAAATATCCCCAATATAGCATGTTTATAGCATTTTATTGTTTACTCTTCCTTTCTGATATAATAGAAAGCGAAGTCAGGGAGGATAAAAGCCTGGTTTACTTCTCATAAAACTTGATATATGGATGCATTTATCACTAATATTCTGAGATTGGATGAGATACTATTCAGCTCAAAGGTTTAGTGCCTGCAAAAATGTCAGCGTGGCTTTGGAGTTGCAAGACAGATTTTCTCTTAATTCTGATCTATTATATTGTAGGAATGTACTGATGGAGGAAGCCAGAGTGGCTAATTAAAACTTTCTTCTGCACCCAAGTTAAAAAGTGGAATCAGTTTTCAGACTTTTATGTTATTTTTTAACAGTGTGCAAATAACTTCAGAGATTAGCTTGCAGTCAAAATTATATGTGTGTATGTGTAGGTGTGTATGTATATGTGTGTATGTATA
Organism: Petaurus breviceps papuanus; assembly: GCF_028583685.1. NCBI lineage: Eukaryota > Metazoa > Chordata > Mammalia > Diprotodontia > Petauridae > Petaurus > Petaurus breviceps. The sequence goes on from NW_027185698.1 coordinate 11,696,756, forward strand.
TACATACCAACATAACTCAGGAGGAAGATAAAATTTTGCTTTCAATATGACATTTATATGCCAGTTCTTGATTTACATATGCAGAGGTAGCAAGTCATGTTCACTGAAAGTAACTATACAGTGTATTTCTAAACATGATGTCCCATTTATGTTCAAAATGATGTGGACAGAATCAATTAGGAGAAACAAGTGAGTTCCAAGAAGTCCTTTGAAAAAGCTGGAGAGTTGCTTAGTAACCTGATGCTATACTTCATTTCCCAATAGAGCTATAAAGCTGTCAGGCTTGGTAATGGAGGAGCTGCTGAAATGAATTGAATTTCATGTGTTCTGTCAAGAAGCTGACCATATTAAATATGTTAGATCCTACTGTCAGAAACTGTGTATCCTTGCTTAGTGATCTGGGGAGCAGGACAGGGATCAGTGAAGGTGAATTTAGTTGTGTTTTGACAGAATTTTTTTTTAAGTATTCTTTAGGTTCATTATGTTGTCACATAGCAGAGAGCACTGTATCCAACATCACTGTGGGGGAAGCATTAATTCAAGTCTTTTGTCATGCAATATTACTTGACACTCACTTTGTTCCTTGCTAGAAGTAGTCTACTGCAATATACCATACAGATACTTTACATTTCAGTGTTTCTAGGCTAAAGCCAATAGTGGGATTGACTTAGAGTTAAATAGTCCTGACAAGCTATCCATCTGCTTACATCAGTTTCACATTTATAGGAAAGGTTGTTGTTGTTGGATGCTTTATGTTCCCCTGCCCCGCCCCAGGCATTCCACATATATGTATATGTGTCTGCTATAGCCCTATTCTATTCACTAAGGGAGATTTTAAAAGATTTATTGCTTTTATGGAGATTAAAGGTAAAAAGAGACCCTATTTAGAATTCAAAAACTTCACTAATCTAAACTTACAAAAGTACCAAAAAGATGGACACATATGTTTATCAGTAAAATCTTTAATGTCGCATAATATTAACATAAGTATAAGGCTAAAATAAATGCATAGTGATAAGAAAGATCATAATTAGTCTGTGATTAAAATGTTAGTACTTTGGTAAAATGCAAATGGCAACAAACAGATCAAGATGAAGAATCAAGAAACCCTGCTTCTAATCTTATTTCTTAAATGAAATCACTTATAGACAATGGGAAGAGGACCATACCTTGGTTTCCTATCCTATGAAGTGTATTGGACAACAAGATCGTTAAGCTCTCTTAAGTTTCTGAAAATCTTCTGTGAATTTCATTTTCTTTCTTCAAAACTACATTTACAAGAAAACTGATTTCTTTTACAGTGGGTCCAAATTCTTTCCAGGCCTTATTTAATTTTCAGGGTTGAATTATTATTAACAACACATGAGAATATTGTATATTGTGTTCAGTACCATTAAACCGAATGCTACATTATATGGGACACCTTGTATGTTATTTCCTATTTTATTTCTATGAATATCATTATATTGAGTCAATGGAGAAAAACTTCATTATAATAAATAATACCTATTTTCTTGGGAATAAAATTGCATATTTCACTTTTGTATGCATAATTATTTAAGGTTAATGATTTTCTGATGCAATTTTATTAGAAAATTTCAGTGTAAAATTCTAGAAGCGTGTAGCATTTTAAATAATCTAGATGTCATGTAATTAATAAAAGACCATTTATGCTTAATATATTTATTACACTATTCAGTTTTTTTCTTATCATATAAAAAATTTAATCCATTAATTTGAAATCAAGCTAACTATGATCCTGGCTTATTATCATGAAGCAGGTAATAAGCATTTTCCCAAAAAAATTATCGTATGCTGTTTTAGAAAGATAATAGAAGACTGAATGGGCCTAGAGAAGTACAAATGCAACGGTTAATAATACTGATATAAGCACTTGATACAGCTAGAATAAAAATTGCTTTTGTTTCTAAAACAATTTTTGGAAAAATCACAAATAAAATTTTAAACTGATTTATCTGATGATTTAGATAACAAATCTATAAGGAAAGTAATAAATTAGGTTATCTATCTCCACAGAGATATGACTGTTAAACCACTAGGAAAGCATTGGCAGTAGACAGGAACAATCCACCACTGAAATTCATTCCTGAAGAAGCCCAAAATAGCATCCTTATGTTGGAGAAAAGATACAGTGTGTTTGATTATGGATGATAAGACCAATATGAATGCTTGGGAGGCTGTACCATGCATCAGGCAGAAATAATCCACATGAACATTTAGAGTGACTATTTCTCTAGATTTTTACATCTCATATTTCTTTTGTGCTACTGTAATTTTGCTGCTCTCATGGAGCACAGTGCCTTCTACTATGTGTCACACCACACAGGGCAATCCTTTGCCAACATCGCCCATATCACACAATTGATTTCAAAGTTCTTCAGAGAGACCTTGGGAGTGCCTTTGTATCACTTCTAACTACCATGTGAGTAAGTTCTCTGTAAAATAATCTTTTAGTCAATATAATGTCTGGTATTCAAGCTACATGGCCTACCCATCAGAATTGCACTGTCTGCAGTAGAACTTGAATGCTTGGGATTTATTTTGCCAGGTGATCTTCAGAATCTTTCTAACACAATTCAAATGGAAACAATTCACTTTCCTGGCAAGGCACTGGTATATTGTCCAGGCTTCAAAGGCATAAAACAAAGAAGTCAAGACAATAGCTCTGTAGACTTTCAGTTTGGTAGGGAACCTAATGCCTCTTCTTTCCCATATTTTCTTTTGGAGATCAATTTAAAGCATTAATAAAGGTGAATTGAACAATGCTAGGATTCAAAAGGACAGAAAAATGACAGTTAAACAAAGTGAGGTAAACTGTATGTGACATGTGTTGCACAAAATCAACCCAGTTAAAGATCTTCTAGTTTCTCGAGTTATAGTTGGACCTGGTACCAAATGTCCTGCTTTCTTCTGTTATTTTATCAACACCATAGTGTTAGCCTGTACTTCCAAATCTTTAACCTTTTTTATTCTTCTATTTTCAATTTGGATGGGATTTCATGAAAACTCATTATTTTTACTCAAAATGATAGGCATTTTCTTTGGATTTGCTTTGGATTTCTCATTAATGAAATATTGCAGACTCTGTCTTTCAGAACATTTGCTATACTTTGGAGAGAAGGGGCATAGTTTATTCATATCTTTGACCAGCCCCAATCTTTCTTTATTCAAAAATCATAACATCATAGATCCTAGATCAAAAACTAGAAATGACTTCTGAGGACATATTACCTTTCATATTTTTCCATCTTGTTTTAAATTAATACTTAATCATTTTCTCCTTTATCTCCCATACCCAGTTTAAATTAAAAATAAATATTATTTTATAACAAAAATGTTTAGATGAGCAAAACAGTGTCCAACAATGTTTATATCTAAAAATTAATATCTCACTTTTGCTATTGAATGCGTCATCTCAATGTTAAGAGGTGAATAACGGGATTACTTAATAATTCTTGGTCATTGCATTGATCAGACTTAAATATTTCAGTGTTATATTTATGATGTTGTTATTGGAAAACCTATTCTCATGGTTCTGTTCACTTTATTCTGCTTCATTACATACAAGTCTCAAGTTTCTCTGAACCCCTCCCATTTACTATTTCTTCTTTTTCTTTTTTTTTTTTTAAAGCAATTGGGGTTAAGTAACTTGCTCAAGGTTACACGGCCAGTTATTTCTGGGTGTGGTGCTAAGTATCTGAGCCTGGATTTGATCCCCCAGGTCATCCCGACACTGGGTCCAGTGCCCATTTACTATTTCTTAAACTAATATTCTACTATCTTCATATATGGGACAGGTAGGTGAAGCAGTGGATAGAGTACTGGCATGCGGTGAGAAAAGCTTGAGTTCAAATGTGGCCTCAGGAACTTACTAGTCGTGTGATCCCAGGCAAGTCACTTAACCTGTTTGCCTCAGTTTCCTCATCCACAAAATAGGCTGGAGAAGGAAATGGCAAACTATTCTGGTATCTTTGTCAAGAAAAGTCCAAATAAATCTTAAAAAGTTAGATAGGATTGAGATAATGGAACAACAACAACATATACATATACTATAATATGTTTAATCCCTAATTAATGGCTAACTTGATTTTATTTTATATTGTCTGCAGTTATTTTGGATTTATTTTCTCTTTCTACTTCTTCTTGCTAGACTTTATTGGTAATATGCAGAAATGCTGATAATTTATGTGGATTTATTTTATATCCTGCAACATTGTTAATTGTTTCAAACTGTTTTTTAGTTAATTGTCTATGATTCTCTAAGGACACCATCATATCATCTGTTATTTCTTTATGTTGAATCATGTTTCCATTTCTTTTATAAATTTAAGATGGGCATAGTATCACTGCAAGTGATTTGCTGATATTTTAGTTAAATTTTTTGCATCTCTGTTCATTAATGATATTGGTCCATTGTTTGTTGTTTTTGACTATTATTGGTTTGGTAGGAAGATCCTATTTATATAAGAAGAGGAATGTTATAGGTCTGTTTCTTTTACTATTTTTTTCCAAATAATTTATGTATTATTAGAATTAATTATTCTTTAAATGTTTGATGAAGAAAGACTTAAACAATTGCTTCTTTACTTTCTATCCACCATATCAAATTGCTTCTCAGGAAAAAATATCAAAGGATAAAATAAGCTCAATTGAGGCACAAAAATCAGGTCAATAGATTAGACTGACTAGAGTAAATATCATATCTCATCTTATAAAATGACAAGACTTGGAATTAGCTAATGAGAAATCAATCACATTAGAATTTCAAATTCTAAATCAGTTGCAGTAAAGAAAAAATTTTGGGAAAGAGAATAAAAGAAATGATAGATTAACAACAAAATAAAAACTTGACATTATTTTCCCTTTGCATAAAAAAAGGATTAGAGTAAGACAAGATAACTGGGTACAAGTCTGTATCACCAGGTTGTCCTGTGATGATCTGGTCAAGGTTCCTCATCTTGCACTGAGATTATGTCAACTGTTGAAATCTTTGAATACTGATTAATGCCTATCATAAGACTTGTTAAGGCACCAGGTTCTTTTCTGAGCATATGATTTAGGACTACTTGCAATTCAACAAATCCAAATAACATTAACTGAATCATGAAATCATTAGCAATCTCAGAGATATGCACATATCTTTATAAACACACATGAATGTGTATATATGTGTGTATGTGTGTGTGTATGCCTATGGACCCAGACATATTCACACATGAATACATAAATATATTCAAATGTACACATAACTAAAATCAGAATTGAAGAGCCTTGAGTGATTCATGAACTTATGGAAGAGATAGAAAATATGTGAGTATAATACTGTTCCCTGTTTAGGAGAGAAGCCAATTGCTAGGTAACAAAGACTGATGGGAAGAGAATAAATATAAAATCAGCATGTGTTATCATAGGATTTTAATAGCCAAATAAAAATCAAATTGAGGAACTTCATTTCTAGAATGAAAAATCTGTGTGTATCAATTTAAACTAAAATAGAAAAAAAATGCATATTTACCTGCAGCATCCAGCACCTTAAATTTATTCTATATTTTTTTCCTGCAAATTAATTAAAAAAGGTTGAGTTACTGTTTTTTACTAAGATTATTCAGGGAACTTTTTAAATTATCCATCTTATGTTGTTAATATAGATATAGGTTTAAAGAAGATCAACACATGTCCCCTTAAATGAAATCCTAATTCATTACTTATACCCGATACCTGAAATTATATGAGCATCAAAGTTGAAATCCATTTTATAAATAAATATTTTTGTGCATGAAATAACTTCTTAAATGATGTCTCCTGAGTTTAAAGAAAAAGAGTATAGATAAAATTTCCCCTTTTATTCTAAATTCCACTATTTGATGCATACTCACTAACTTATTAATCATCACGGCATCTAGACAGATTAACAACCATTGTTATTTCCATTTTTTTTTATATAAGTGGAGGATTTTAGATAAGAAAAGTTAAGAGGCCTGCAGATGTCCTGCTGAGTAGCAACTGTCATGATTCTCAGAGAAGCCAGAAAGTGTCGATAGCTTAAATTTGGCACAAACTTCCTACTGTGTAAATGTGCCCAGATATGATAGTAAATCATTTAGATAAAAACTATGACTGGCATTAGTCAATAAAAAATAGGCTACTTGAAAAGTGCCTATTTACTATTTAATATTTACTTGTAGGCAAAGGTTAAAGTTCAGTGATGATAGCAGCTTTTAATACAAAATACCACTGCTATCCCCAAACACACACACGATGAGAGACAGACAGACAGAGAGAGAGACAGAGACAGAGAGAGACAGACAGCGACAGAGACAGAGAAACAGAGGCATTACTAAAATGGAAGTATGATGATTGTGGTCTTAATAATGATGATCCTAAATTTCATTCAACAAAAATCTAAAAGTATCTATATTGCATACAACACTGTGCTAAAGTCTGGGAGAGATACACAATAAGATAACACTGGTTCCTTCATGCCTATGAGGATAAAATGAGATTATTTTATTAATTCCAAACTAGTCTTACAGACAAAACAGAATATACTTCACTGATACAAATTGCAATCCTTTTTACTTTCTTATCTGGCTCTATTCTCATCTAAAATTCAACAGAGGAGAGAGGCATAGCCAACATTGCATAGAAAAGTCTAAGAATTGCCTGAGTTCTCCTGTGCAACTTAAAATAATTCCTCAAAACAAATTCTGGAGTGGTAGAATCCATGAAAGGACAGGATGAAATGACTTTCCAGTCCAAAAAAACTTGGCAGGTCATCAGGAAAGGTCTGTTGAACTTTCATGAGAGTGGAGCACAGCCTAGCTCAGGCCCTAACATAGCAAATAGTCCTTGGGGGCAACTAAATCAGTGGAGGAAATGGTGGCTTCTAGATTTCTCAGCTCACACACTATAAGGAAGTCAGACAACTGGTGAGAAAGAGATTGAAGTGGTCCCTCTGCTGGCACTGGGGTCAAGACTCTGTTTCATTGCCCATACCTAAATCTGGGTCACAGACCTCAATTTCAGTATCAGGGGAGGAGGAGCAGTAGCACCCCAGAGGTTTCAGCTCAAGGGAGTAGGGACCCGGGTCACAGTGCCAGGGTACAAAAAGATTCCTTTGGTTGTTCATAGACCAGAGCACAGGCCAGGAGATAATAAACATAACTCCTTCTAGATCACCTTTGAAGAACTGAAAATGTATAGACCCCCAGAATTATCTCTGAAAACAGCTACACACCCCCCAAAAATCTTGAAACTTGTTTGGAGTGCCCCCTCCACTCCAAACAAAGAGGCTCACTTTAACCTGGCTTTAAAAGTCAAGAATTAGGCTGGAAAGTGATCAGACAGCAAAAAAAAAAAAAATCCTTACTATGGAAATTTACTGTGATGACAGGAAGATCAAAATACAAACTCTGAAGGCAACAAAGTCAAAATCCCTACATCGAAACCTCAAAGAAAAGTATGAATTGGGGACTTCCAGAAGCCAAGATGGTGGAGTAAGAAGTAAGTCGATCTCACTCTCCCTTATTGACCCCTAAAAACCCAGGGAAATATCACCCCAGGAAAAAACCTGGAATTTCTGAGCCAGCATAAAGACAGGCTGGGAAGCTTGGAAGATTAATGGGAAAGAGCTGTCTTGCTCTGGTGGAGGGGGAGCAAGCAATACAGGATGGAAGGAATCCCAGCAAGACAGTGGAAATCCCTACCTCAGCAAACCAGGGGGAGATCCTGAGCCCCAGCATAGTAGAGCAGACAAAAAGCAAAATTGGGATGCCTGAGTGCTTTGGCACAGGCAGGGGAACTGGTAGACTGCAGCTTGCAAAACTACCATGTGTGCTGGTCAGCAGGCATCTTTCTGCAGCTGAACCTCCTGGTACTTTTGCATAACTCCAGGAAGCACAACTCCAGGGCACAGCTCCAGGCAGGCAAGAATTCTCCAGCAGTCAAATAATCCACTCTTGAAAGCAGTATGAGTGAGAAGGAATCCTGCAAGGGCCAGAACCCCAAACTCCAACCTAAGAGCTCCAATGTTACTGACACCAGCTCAGCACCAGGTAAGTTACCAAACCCTTACAGCCTCCAGCTACCAGCACCCAAAGCCCCAGCACACAAAGGTAGTTACCAGTTCCCTAACCCCCAGCACTAGAAGCTTAGGACAGTGTCTTCTGTTCTCTAGCAGGAGAACTCAACTTTAAAAGCCAGGAAATAGGCAAACACCATGTACATAAAGCAGAAATGGACAATGATCATAAATTCTTATGACAGGGACAGGGAAGATCAAAACACAAATTCAGAAGAGGACAACATTGTAAGTATGCCCACATCCAAAACCTCAAAGGGTAATATGAACTAGTCTCAAGTCCAAAAGATCTTATTGAAAGAACTAAAGAAGGCTTTTAAAAGTGAAATAAGAGAGGTAGAAGAAAAAATGGGAAAAGAAATGAGAGGTATGCAAGAGAGAACAATTAATTCTGATACTAAATAGACTATTTGGGAAAATAGGTGAAGAAGGAATCCTACCAAATTCTTTGCATGATACAATTAATTCAATAGCTTGGAAAAGGAAGGACAAAAATTGACAGTAGAAAACAAGAACTTAAAAATACAGTTGGTGGAGCACCTAGGTGGCACAGTGATAGAGCACCAATCCTTGAGTCAAAAGGACCTGAGTTCAAATCCTGCCTCAGACACTTGACACACTTACTAGCCATGTGACTTTGGGCAAGTCATTTAACCCCAAATGCCCTGCAAAAAAAAAAAGATAAAAATAATACAGTCAGCCAAATTTGGGGTGGAGGGGTAGTACTCTCAAGAAAACAAGTCCTTAAAAAGTAGAATTGGCCAAATGGAAATAGAGGTGGAAAATTCACTAATGAGAACTCCTTTAAAAGTAAAATAGGTAAAATGGAAAAGGAGGTACAAAACCTAATTGAAGAAAACTATTCATTAAAAATTAGAATTGTACAAACAAAAGCTAATGACTCTCAGAGACATCAAGAATCAGTCAAACAAAATCAAAAGAATAAAAAAAATAGAAGAAAGCAAATATACCCCCCTGAAAAATAAACATAACTGACCTGAAAAATAGATACAGTAGGGATAATTTAAAAATTATTGGTATACCTGAAATCCGTGATAATAAAACTATCCTAAACAGCATCTCACAAGAAATCATCAATGAAAACTGTCCTGAGGTCCTAGAACCATGTAATGGAAATGCAAATTTAAAGATTTTCCCTGCCCTTAGGCCCTTTGATAGGTTTAAGAGACTCTTGAGAACCTTCCTTGATTTGAAAATATACTCTGCCTCCTAATAGGCTGAATGTGGTCACATGGAGCCTGTGTCAGGAGGCTTGGTTTTCAGGAATGCCCACACCTTGATGCTGTGTGATTGGGCAGTGGGTCAAGATGGTGGTTATATTCTCTGACCCAGGAGAAGGCTATATAATCCCTGATGTGAGGCTTTGCTTTGGGGCTCACTTTGAGAAGTGTTCTGTGATTTGATCAGATGAGACTCTGGGAAGCCATTGTTGAGAGCCCCCCAGCTTTGAAAAACCCAGATGTTGATTTGGTATGGATGTAATGGTTGGACAGTTTGGAAACCTGTCTACTTGATCTGTTTCTCTGTCTTGATAATTCTGTCTGTATACTCTGAAGTTTGGGGTGCTGACCTTTTTCCCCTGAACTAGGTAAACAATACATATTTGACTGATTAAAGTAAGCTTGTTAACCCATTTTGATTTGCTTTCCTTTATCAAAGCAGATCCAAGAACCTGTACTGGCAGCCACCCCGGGGATACTGGGGTGCTTGCTGCTACAAACCAGAAGACAAAATAGTCATCAAAAGAATCAACTACTAACCTCCTGAAAGAGATCCTAAATTGAAAACATTGAGACATATTGTAGGTAAATAACAAAATTATCAGGTGAAAGAGAAAATACAGCAAACAATAGAAGTTAAGGGAGTTACAAGAAGAAATAGACAACAAAACTATGCTAGTGTAGGTCTTCAACCTTTACCTCTCAGAGTTCAATAAATGTGACCACAAAATAAACAAGAAAGAAGTCAATGAGATGAATAGAATTTTAGAAAAGTTAGATATGGTTGGTCTCTGGAGAAAATTGAACAGGGATAGAAAGGAATCTACCTTTCACTCAGTGGTGCATGACACCTACACAAAACCTGACTATGTATTAGCACATAAAAACTTCACAATCCAATGTAGAAAGGCAGAAATATTTAATGCATCCTTTTGGTCATGACTCAATATAAATTGTGTTCAATAAAGAGCCATGAAAAGATAGGCTAAAAATTAATTGGATACTAAATGATCTAATCCTAAAGGATGAGTGGATTAAACAATAAATCATAGAAACAATAACTTCATCCAAGAGAATGACAATAATGAGACAACATGCCAAAATTTGTGGGATGCAAAAAAAGCAATACTTTGTGGAAGTTTTATATTTCTAAATGCTTACATGAATAAAGTAGAGAAAGAAGGTATCAGTTTATTGGACATGCAACTGAAAAAGCTAGAAAAAGGACAAATTAAAAATCCCCAAATAAATACTAAGTTAGAAATACTGAAATCAAAGGAAGTATTAATAAAATTGAAATTAAGAAAATTATTAAACTACTGAATAAAACTAAGAACTAGTTCTATGAGGAAAAAAGCAACAAAAGAGAAAAAAACATAGTTTTATTTGGCTAAAATATAAAAGAAAGAAGAAAACTAAATTACCAATATCAAAAATGGAAGGCGTGAATTCACAACCAATGAATAGGAAATTAAAACAGTAATTAGGAAGTATTTTGCCCAACTATATGCCAATAGATTTGACAACCTTAGTGAAAAGAATGCATGTTTGCAAAAAATATAAACTGCCCAGATTAAAAAAAGGGGAAGTAAAATACTTAAATAATTCTATCTCAGAGAAAGAAATTGAACAAGCCATCAATGAACCCCCTAGGAAAAGAGTCTTCAGGGCCAATTGGATTTGTAAAGTAATTCTATCAAACATTTAAAGAACAATTAATTCTGATACTAAATAGATTATTTGGGAAAATAGGTGAAGAAGGAATCCTACCAAATTCTTTGCATGATACAAATGTGGCACTTATACCTAAACCAGGAAGAGTCAAAACAGAGAGAAAATTATAGACCAATCTCTCTATAATGAATATATAAAATATATAATATTTTAAATAAAATATTAGCAAAAAGATTATAGCAACTTATCATGAGAATAATACACAATGACCAGTAGGGTTTATATCAGGAAGGCAGGACTAGTTCAGTATTAGGAAAACTACCAGCATAAGTGACCATATCAGCAACCACACAAATAGAAACTATATGAATATTTTAATAGATGAAGAAAAACCTTTGACAACACACATTCTTATTAAAAACACTAGACAGCATAGGAAAAAATGTAGTATTCCTTAAAATAATAAGTAACATCTACCCTTAATCTATCAGCAAGCATTATATATAATGGGGATGTTAGAAGAATTTCCAATACGGTTAGGTGTGTGACAAAGGAGTCCATTATTTCCACTATTATTCAATATCATAATAGAAATGTTAGTTTTAGCAATAAGAGAAGAAAAAGAAATTGAAGAAATTTGAATAGGCAAAGAAGAAAGAAAGTTATCACTCTTCACAGATGATATGATGAGATAATTAGAGAATCCTAGAGAATCTAGTAAAAAAAAATACTTGAAATAAGAAACAAATTTGGCAAAGTTTCACGATATAAAATAAACTCACTTAAATCATTGGCATTTCTATATACTACTAACAAAGTCCAAGAGCAAGAAAGAGAAAGAGAAATTCCACTTACTACAGACATTATAAAATATTTGAGAGTATACAAACCCAGGAACTATATGAACTATATGAACATAATTACCAATCACTTTTCACACAAAGTAAGCTCTAAATATTTCTTGGGGAAAAAAAAACAACATTAGTTGCTCATGGGTAGGCCTAGGCTAGTATAATAAAAATGACAATTCTACATAAATTAATTTACTTTTTCAGTGCCACATCAAACTACCAAAAATTATTTCATAGAGCTAGAAAAAATAATAACAAAATTCATCTGGAAGAAGAGAAGTTCCAGAATATCAAGGGAATCAGTGAAAAGAAGAGCAAGGAAAAGTGGCCTAGCCATATCATATCATAAATTGTATTGTAAAGGAGGAATCATCAAAGATTCTTTCTACTGGCTACAGAATAGAGTGGTGGAATAGGGTAGGTACATAAGACACAGTGGTTGATGACTATAGTAATCTACTCTTTGATAAACCCAAAGACTCTAGCTTCTGGGATAAGAATTCACTATTTGATAAAAACTACTGGGGAAACTGGAAAATAGTATGACAAAAACTGGACAAAGACCAACATCTTACAATGTATACCAAAATAAAGTCAAAACGGTACACAATTTAGATATAAAGGCTAACAGTATAAGGAAAGTGGGAGAGTGAAGAATAGTTTATCTGTCAGATTTATGCAGAACAGAAGAATTCATGACCAAACAAGGGATAGAGAACATTATAAAATGCAAAATGGATAATTTTGATTACATTAATTTGAAAAGGTTTTGCACAAATAAAGCCAATGCAACCAAGATTAGGAGGGAAGCAGAAAACTGGGGGGGAAATTTACAACCAGTGTCTCTGATAAAGGTCTCATTTTTCAGATATATAGAGAACTGAGTGAAATTTATAAGAATACAAGTCATTCCTCAATTGATAAATGGTCAAAGGGTAGGAACAGGAAGTTTTCAGATGAAGAAATTAAAGCTATCTATAGTCATATGAAAACATGCTCTAAATCACTCTTTTTTTTAAAGCAATTGAGGTTAAGTAACTTGCTCAAGTTTACATGCCCAGTTATTTCTGGGTGTGGTGCTAAGTATCTGAGCCCAGATTCAATCCCCAAGTCATCCCGACACTGGGGCCGGTGCTCTTCCTTGTTAGGCCACCTTGCCACCCCTAAGCAATTGGGGTTAAGTAACTTGCTGAGGTTACATGGCCAGGTGTTTCTGGGTGGGTGCTAAGTGTCTGGGCCTGGATTTGATCCCAGGTCATCCCAACTCTGGGGCTGGTGCTCTTACTCGCTGTGCTTCCTAGCCACACCTAAATCACTCTTGATAAGAGACATGCAAATCAAAAGATCTCTGAGGCACCACATCACACCTGTCAGATTGGCTTATATGACAAAACAGGAAAATGATAAATGTTAGCGAAGTGAGAAAATTGGAACACTAATATTTTGCTAGTGTTGCTTTGTATTTCACTAAGTAAATTGCGTTCAGAAGAATTGTCATTATTTTAATATTGATTTTGTCTATACAAAAGTAATTGATATTTTTTCCAATTCTTTAGATATTTTCATTTGTGTTCAAAGTGTTAGGTAATTCGATTTATATATTTCTTGAGTTTGTCTTAGCAGACAGGCTCTAAAGAATTTTATATAGTCTGTATTTATTTTAAATGGAATTCCATTGTCATTTGCTTCTGGGTTTTGTGGGAAGTATGTAGAAACGCTCATAATCTAGGTATTTTTATATTATATCCTGAAGCTTTGCAAAAGTTTTTAATTGGTTCAACTAGTTTTTCTAGTTGATTTTCTAAGGTTCTGTAATAATACCGTCTTACCAAATGCAGAGAGTGATAGATTTTTTTTCCTCATTGCCTATTTTTATAACTTCAATTTATTTTTCTTGTCTTATTGCTATAGCTAGCAATGCTAGTACAATATTGACCAAAAGTAGTAATAACTGGCATCCTTGCTTCACTCTTTAGTTTACTGGAAAGATTTCAAATTTGTCCCCATTATAAATAAAGATTACTCTTGATTTTACTTTCATAATACTTATTTTAAGAAAGGATCCAGTTACTCCTGTGCTTTCTGGTGTTTTTAATAGGAATAGGTTTTGTATTTTGTCAAAAGGTTTTTTTGTATCTATTGATTTATTCACTTGCTTTTTGTGTTTTCATCCCTGATATTTTCAAGTTTGACATTGATTTGTTATTGATAGTTTTCCTAATATTGAATTATCTGGTAAAAATCTCACTTGTTCATACTGTATGATATATGTGAATATATTGCTATATTCTCCTATATTTAATTTTTTTGCATCCATATACATTGTAGAAATAAGCTTGTAGCTTTCTTTCTCTATTTATGCTTTCCTTTGTTTAAGTATCAGAAGCATACTAAGGTCATAAAAAGAATTTAGTACATATATTTCTTTAACTGAGTTTTCAAATAGTTTATATAGCATTAGGATTAATTGTTCCTTAAATGTTTGGTAGAATTCACTTATGGATCCATCTGGGTCTGCAACATTGTACTTAGGGAATCCGTTGATTATTTATTTTTTCCTAAGATGGGGTTATTAAATTATTCTATTCTTCTAATATGAACCAGGATAATTTTTTTGCAAATATTCATCCATTTTACACACAATTGAGCAAAATATCTCCTGATTATTGTTTTAATTTCATCATCATTGGTAGTGCATTCAAACTTTTTTATTTCTGATTCTAGTAATTTAGTTTTTGCCTTTCTTTTTTTTTTTTAAATTGGACTGACCAATGGGTTTATTAATGTTATCAGCCACACACACACACCCCTAAACACACACACACACACACACACACACATAAATAAATATATATATATATATATATATATATATATATATATAAATTTAATAATTTTTTTTTTTTTTTTTTTAGGTTTTTTTTCACTTTTTTTTTGGAGGGGAGAAGGTAGGGCAATTGGGGTTAAGTGACTTGCCCAGGGTCACATGGCTATTTTTTTGTGTGTTAAATGTCTGAGGTTGGATTTGAATTCAGGTCCTCCTGACTTCAGGGTGGGTGCTCTATTCACTGTGCCACCTAGCCACACTGTATTTTGTCACTTTCAATTTTTTAATCTCTCTTTTGATTTTTGGGATTTCTATTTTGGTACTGAATTGAGATTTTTAACTTCTAATTTTTTAGTTGCACAAACAATTCATTGATCTTACATTTCTCTCTTTTATTAATGTATGCACTTAGAGTTATTAATTTTTCACTAAGTACTGCTATGGCAACATCACATGAATTTTGGAATTTTTTTTTGCCTTTAATGAAATTATTGATTATTTCTATGACTTGTTCCTTGGCTCACTCATTCTTTAGGATTACATTTACCCTTCAATTAATTTTCATTCTATGTTTCCATTGCTCTTTATTGAGCATAATTTTGATTTCATTATGGTTTGAGAAGGGTGAATTTAATATTTATGCTTTTCAGCCTATGGCTGGGAGATTTTTGATGCCCTAATACATGGTCAGGTTTTTTTTGTTCGTTTTTTTTGTTTTGTTTTGTTTTGTTTTGTGACAGAACCAAGAACAGCTTTTTTTTCCCATTCAACTTTCTCCATAGTTCTATCACATCTAACTATTCTAAGATTTGATTAGTCTCTTTTACTTCTTCCTTATTTATGTTATACTTAGATTTATCTAGCTCCGAGAAGGTAAAGTTGAGGCCAACACCAGTATATTTTTACTGTATCTTCTGTAATCTAATTGTAATTGTAATTCACAATTACAGTGAAATCTGTAATTCACTTAACTTTTCCTTTAAAAATGTGGATACTTTTCTGTTTCTTGTTGTAGCAGCAAGCACCCCAGTGTCCCCAGGGTGTCTGCCAATACAGGTTCTTGGATCTGCTTTGATAAAGGAAAGCATCTCAAAATGGGTTAACAACCTTACTTTAATCAATCAAACATATATCGTTTACCTAGGTCACGGGAAAGAGGTCAGCACCCCGAACTTCAGAATATATAGACAGAATTATCAAGACAGAAACAGATCAAGTAGACAGATTTCCAAACTGTCCAACCATTACATCCATACCCAATCAACATCTGGGTTTCAACATCTGGGTTTTTCAAAGCCAGGTGGCTCTGGACAACGGCTTCCCAGAATCCATATCAAATCACAGAACACTTCTCAAAGTGAGCCCCAAAACAAAGCTACACATCAGGGCTTATATAGCCTTCTCCTGGCTCAGAGAATGTAACAACCTTATTGACTCACTGGCCAATCAAGAAGTATCTACTGAAAAACAAGCCTCCCACCCC